>NC_091988.1:108194824-108259152 GCF_044704955.1 Pristiophorus japonicus | reverse complement strand
GACGGGGGGGGGGGGGAGAAGAGAAGGGAGAGGGGGGGGAGAAGTGGGACGGGGGGAGAGTGACGGGGGGCGGGGGGGAAAGAGTGTGTGGGGAGAAGAGGGAGCGCGTGGGGGGGGGAGTGTGTGTGAGGTGAGGGGGAGAGTGGGAGGTGGGGAGTGTGTTTGGGGGGGGAGGGGCGGAGTGTGTGGGGGAGAGTGTGGGGTGGGGGGGGAAGATTGCGGGGGGAGGGGGGAAGATTGCGGGGAGAGGGGGGAAGAGTGCGGGGGGAGGGGGGGAAGAGTGCGGGGGAGGAGGAGAGTGTGTGTGGGGGGGGAGGAGGAGAGTGTGTGGGGGGGAGGAGGAGAGTGCGTGTGAGGGGGAGTGTGTGTGTGGGGGAGGGGTAGAGTGGGAGATGGGGAGTGTGTGTTTGGGGGAGGGGAAGTGTGTGTTGGGGGGAGTGGGGAGTGTGTGGGGGGGAGGGGAAGATTGCGGGGGGAGGGGGGAAGAGTGCGGGGGGAGGGGGCAAGAGTGCGGGGGGAGGAGGAGAGTGTGTGTGTGTGGGGAGAGGAGGAGTGTGTGTGGGGGGAGGGGGAGAGTGTGTGGGGGAGGGGGAGAGTGTGTGGGGGGGAGGAGGAGTGTGTGTGTGGGGGGGAGGGAGAGTGTGGGGGAGGGGGAGAGTGTTTGTGAGGGGGGAGGGGTAGAGTGGGAGATGGGGAGTGTGTGTTTGGGGGGAAGTGTGTGTTGGGGGGGGAGGGGAAGTGTGTGTTGGGGGGGGAGGGGGAGAGTGTGGGGAGGGAGGGGGAGGAGGAGAGGGGGAAGTGTGTGTGGAGGGGGAGAGTGTGTGTGGGGGGGAGGGGGAGTGTGTGTGGGGGAGAGGGGGAGTGTGTGGGGGGGGAGGGGAGAGTGTGTGTGGGGGGGGGAGGGGGAGAGTGTGTGGGTGGAGGGGGAGAGTGTGTTGGGGGAGGGGAAAGTGTGTGGGGGGAGGGGGAGAGTGTGTGTGTGGGGGGGAGGGGAGAGTGTGTGCGGGGAGGGAGGGGGAGTGTGTGGGGAGAGTATGTGTGTGGGGGGGGCAAGAGTGTGTGCTGGGAGGGAGGGGGAGAGCGTGTGGGGGAAGGGGAAAGCGTGGGGGGTGAGTGTGTGGGGGGGAAGGAAGAGTGTTTGGGGGGTGGGGGGGGAAGGGAGAGTGTTTGGGGAGGGGGGGGGGAGGGGGAGAGTGTGTGTGGGGGGAGGAGCAAAAATTGCCGGGATATGGGGAAAGAGCGGTGGAGTGGGACTGACTGGGTTGTTCTTCGAAAGAGCCGGCGTGTACTCATGGGCCGAATGGCCTCCTTCTGTGCTATACTGTTCTAGGATTCTTTACAGACGTTCCCTGCTCAGCAACATTTCTCCTTCCTTTACACCCGCTCCCTGAGAGTTTGACGCCGACACAGCGCATGCGCTGCCCTGCTCCTTCGTGCCGGAGCCCAGCGGGTGCGGGAGAATGTTCCTGAGTGAGGTGATGGCTCGGGGGCCCGGGAGAGGTGGTGGGGGGGGGGAAGGAGACGTTGCGGACTTTCTGGAACCTTCTCCCTGGAGCTCACTCACCTCACACGTCACCGTCTGGCCCCGCCCCACCGCGCATGCTCTGCTCACACTGCCCGGGTGACTGACGGCAGCTCCCGACCAATAGTGAGAGCGGGGGCGAGGCTGAAGGACCGAGTGGACAGTTGGTCCTCCAACCAATGGGAGTGTGTGAGGGGCGGGGCGGGGAGAAAGGAAATGCAGGGCATGTGCTGGAGATGGATTGTCAAACGGTGTTTGAGAAGGTGCCAGGTGTTGATCAGATTCAGGCTCACGGTATGAAAGGGAGTGGGGCAGCGTGGAGAGGAAGCTGGGGAAAGGGCAGGAACACAGCGGGGAGTGTGTGAGGGGATTACACAGTGCAGTTGTTTCTCTGAACTCTTCCCTTGGAGAACAGTGTGAAATAGTGCAAGGATTCACAGGCTGGTTAACGCTCCTTCCACAGCCGAAAGGAGGTGGGGTAGCTCTGTTAATAAAGGATGATATCAGGGCAGTTGTGAGAGACGATATTTGCTCTAATGAACAAAATATTGAATCATTGTGGGTGGAGATTAGAGATAGTAAGGGGAAAAAGTCACTGGTGGGCGTAGTTTATAGGCCCCCAAATAATAACTTCACGGTGAGGCGGACAATAATCAAGGGAATAATGGAGGCATATGAAAAAGGAATTATGGGGGATTTTAACCTACATATCGATTGGTCAAATCAAATCGCACGGGGTAGCCTGGAGGAGGAATTCATGGAATGCATACGGGATTGTTTCTTAGATCAGTATGTTACAGAACCTACAAGGGAGCAAGCTATCTTAGATCTGGTCCTGTGTAATGAGACAGGAATTTTACGATCTCCTAGTAAAAGATCCTCTCGGAATGAGTGATCACAGTATGGTTCAATTTGTAATACAGATTGAGGGTGAGGAAGTAGTGTCTCAAATGAGAGTACTATGCGTAAACAAAGGGGACTACAGTAGGATGAGGGCAGAGTTGGCTAAAGTAGACTGGGAACACAGACTAAACAATGGCACAATTGAGGAACAGTGGAGGACTTTTAAGGAGCTCTTTCATAGTGCTCAACAAAAATATATTCCAGTGAAAAAGAAGGGCGGTAAGAGAAGGGATAACCAGCTGTGGATAACCAAGGAAATAAAGGAGAGTATCAAATTAAAAACCAATGCGTATAAGGTGGCCAAGGTTAGTGGGAAACTAGAAGATTGGGAAAATTTTAAACGACAGCAAAGAATGACTAAGAAAGCAATAAAGAACGGAAAGATAGATTACGAAAGTAAACTTGCGCAAAACATAAAAACAGATAGTAAAAGCTTTTACCGACATATAAAACGGAAAAGAGTGACGAAAGTAAATGTTGGTCCCTTAGAAGATGAGAAGGGGGATTTAATAGTGGGAAATGTGGAAATGGCTGAGACCGTAAACAATTATTTTGCTTCGGTCTTCACAGTGGAAGACACAAAAACCATGCCAAAAATTGCTGGGAATGTGGGAAGGGAGCACCTTGAGATAATCACTATCACTAGTGGGGTAGTGCTGGACAGGCTAATGGATCTCAAGGTAGACAAGTTCCCTGGTCCTGATGAAATGCATCCCAGGGTATTAAAAGAGATGGCGGAAGTTATAGCAGATGCATTCGTTATAATCTACCAAAATTCTCTGGACTCTGGGGAGGTACCAGCGGATTGTAAAGCAGCTAATGTATCGCCTCTGTTTAAAAAAGGGGGCAGACAAAAGGCAGGTAACTATAGGCCGGTTAGTTTAACATCTGTAGTGGGGAAAATGCTTGAAACTATCATTAAGGAAGAAATAGCGGGACATCTAGATAGGAATAGTGCAATCAAGCAGACGCAACATGGATTCATGAAGGGGAAATCATGTTTAACTAATTTACTGGAATTCTTTGAGGATATAACGAGCATGGTGGATAGAGGTATACCGATGGATGTGGCGTATTTAGATTTCCAAAAGGCATTCGATAAGGTGCCACACAAAAGGTTACTGCAGAAGATAGAGGTACGCGGAGTCAGAGGAAATGTATTAGCATGGATAGAGAATTGGCTGGCGAACAGAAAGCAGAGAGTCGGGATAAATGGGTCCTTTTCGGGTTGGAAATCGGTGATTAGTGGTGTGCCACAGGGATCGGTGCTGGGACCACAACTGTTTACAATATACATAGATGACCTGTAAGAGGGGACAGAGTGTAGTGTAACAAAATTTGCAGATGACACAAAGATTAGTGGGAAAGTGGGTTGTGTAGAGGACAGAGAGGCTGCAAAGAGATTTAGATAGGTTAAGTGAATGGGCTAAGGTTTGGCAGATGGAATACAATGTCGGAAAATGTGAGGTCATCCACCTTGGGGAAAAAAAACAGTAAAAGGGAATATTATTTGAATGGGGAGAAATTACAACATGCTGCGGTGCAGAGGGACCTGGGGGTCCTTGTGCATGAAACTCTTTTTGGAGTTTATCTGCAAAACAAAAACATTCATCGGTGCCACCCGACCTGGATGACACACCAGACATTTACAAGGCCCTCTTTGGTTTTTTTGGGGGGGTTTTTTGTGTTTTTCTTTTTTTGGGGGTTTATTTTGGGCACTAAAATCACCTTTTTTTCCCCAGTGCCCCCTATAAAAGGGAAGGGGACACTAAAAGCACCGGCAATTAAAACAAATTAAACTTTAAAACGTAAAATCAAATTAAAATTTGGTTGCCGGGTGTGATGATGCACTCCAGTCCCTCCGGTGCCCACCTTGCGGAAGGCCGCGAGCGTACCGGTGGACACCGCGTGCTCCATCTCCAAGGACACCCTGGACCGGATGTAAGAGCGGAAGAGAGGCAGGCAGTCAGGTTGAACGACCCCCTCGACCGCCCGCTGCCTGGACCGGCTGATGGCATCCTTGGCCGTGCCCAGGAGCAGTCCTACGAGGAGGCCTTCGGACCTACCCGCTCCCCTCCGCGCAGGGTGCCCAAAGATCAGGAGAGTGGGACTGAAGTGCAGCCAGAATTTCAGGAGCAGCCCCTTCAAATAATGGAACAGGGGCTGCAACCTTGTGCACTCACTAAAAATATGGAACACGGACTCCTCCAGACCGCAGAAATTGCAGGCGGCCTGGGAGTCCGTGAACCGGCTTAAAAATTTATTGCACGGCACTGCTCCGTGCACCACCCTCCAGGCCAAGTCCCCGATGAATAGTGGGAGGACCCCTGCGTAGAGTGCCCTCCATCGGGGACCCCCGCCTCCTCCGAACGGCAGGATGGTACGCCATGGCATGTCCGGACGGCAGGCGAGGATGGCAAAGTTGAGAGTGTGCAGGAGCAGCCCGTACAGGAAAGCCCTCCGCACGGAACTGAAAGGCACGGAGGGGATTTCCCCGAGGCGGCTCAAGTTGTGAGGCGCCGGCCCCCGAGGGAGGTTCCGGGGTTTGGCGCCGATGAGGAATTCCGTCCGGACGGGGGTCAGTTCGGACGGGATCTCCCCACGTGCTTGAGCCTCCTCGATGCACCTAACGGAGTCAGGGCCCAAAGCTGTTTTTAGCGACTCGATGGCTTCGGCCGCGCGGCGGACGTCGGCTGAATTTAGGCGCCGCGCCAACATGCCTGGCGCCATTCAGCCCGCTCCTCCGCCATCGAGCAGGTCCCTGACCCTGGTCACCTCACCAGCCACAGCCCTCTCTTCCGACCGCCACATAAAACCTCGGTCGTGGAGGTACGGATTCCCGAGCAGCGGCTCCTGCAGGACGGCCGCCACTCCAGCCGGCGGAGAGCTGCGCTTAGTGGAGACTTTGTTCCAGACCCTGATGAGTTCCTTGTAAAAGACAGGCAGCTCCCGGAGGGCGGTCCTGACACCCCCCAAGTTCACAAACAGGAGCTGCGTGTCGTAATTGAGGTCGCGCTGCTGGCGGAAGAAATACGTCGCCAGAGCACACCACCTAGGAGGGGGCTCGACGTAAAGGTATCTCTGCAGGGTCTGAAGACGGAAAGTCGCGAGCTGGGCGCTGACGCACACCAATGACTGACCGCCCTCCTCAAGCGGGAGACTCAAGACCGCGGCAGAGACCCAGTGCTTCCTGTTGTTCCAGAAGAAGTCCACCAGCTTCTTCTGTATCTTGGCGACAAACGCAGGGGGAGGGGTCAAAGTGACCAGCCGGTACCACAACATTGCGGCCACCAGCTGGTTTATGACTAGCGCTCGACCCTGTAGGACAGCACTCGGAGCAGTCCTGTCCAGCGCCCTAGGCGAGCGGCGACCTTGGCCTCCAGCTCCTGCCAGTTCGCCGGCCAGGCTCCCTCGTCGGGGCTAAGGTAGACTCCCAGATAGAGGAGATGGGTCGTGCTCCAGGCAAAAGGCCTGAGCTCCTCCGGCAGGGAATCCACCCGCCACTGACCCACCAGGAGTCCGGAACATTTCTCCCAGTTGATCCTGGCGGAGGATGTGGCCGAGTAAATGTCTTGGCACTCATGCATCCTCCGCAGCTCAGCGGGATCCTCTACCACGAGGATCACGTCATCGGCGTAAGCCGAGAGGACGACCTCCACGCCCGGCCCTTGCAGAGCCAGTCCCGTCAACCTCGTCCGCAAGAGGCACAGGAAAGGCTCCACGCAGATGGCATATAACTGGCCGGACATGGGGCATCCCTGGCGCACCCCTCTCCTAAAGCGAAGGGGCGCCGTCAAGGACCCGTTAACCTTAATCAGACACTCCGCGGCGGCGTACAAAAGTCGGATCCGGGCGACGAAATGCGTCCCGAACCCGAAAGCGCGCAGAGTTCCGAGCAGATAGTCGTGATCCACCCTGTCGAACGCCTTCTCTTGGTCGAGGGATAGGAAGGCGACCGACAGACCAGCCTCCTGGGAACAATGGATGAGGTCCCGGACCAGATGGATGTTATCGTGGATTGTCCGGCCCAGGACCGTGTAGGACTGGTCGGGGTGGATCATGTGGTCCAGCACGGCACCAAGGCGAGCAGACATCGCCCTGGCGAAGATTTTGTAGTCCGTGCTGAGGAGGGAGACCGAGCGCCAGTTCTTAAGGAGGCGGAGATCGCCCTTCTTAGGCAGCAGGACGATGACTGCCCTGCGCCAAGAGAGGGGCATCTCCCCGGTCGCCAGACTTTCCCCCAGGACCCGCGCGTAGTCGCTTCCCAGAACGCCCTGTGGAACTCCACGGTCAGCCCGTCCAGCCCCGGGGATTTTCCCCTCGAGAGCCGGTCGAGGGCACCGGTCAGCTCCGCCAGGCTTAGCGGAGCTTCCAGATTTTCGCCGCCCTCCGGGCTGACCTTCAGCAGGTCCTCCCACAAAACTCTACGCGCTTCCTCGCTGGACGGATCCGGAGAGAACAGAGCCCCGTAATATTCACGGGCCCTGTTGTTGACGCCCTCCGGATCCGAGACGAGAGAGCCGTTGTCGGCCAGCAGCGTCAAGAGCTGCTTACGGACACTCTGCCTTTTTTCCAGTGAGTAGAAGAAGGGGGAGCCGCGGTCCAGATCCCGCAGGAACCGGATCCGCGACCTCACGAACGCGCCTCGGGACCCGACGAGCTGCAGGTCCTTCAGCGCGGCCTTCTTCGCTTTGTACACCGTCCGCAGGGCCGGGTCCTGGACGACTTGACCGAGACGGGCTTCCAGGTCGAGCACCTCTTTATCTAGGCGCCCGACTCTGGCCGCCCGCCTCTTGGTCGACCCCCTCGCGTACTCTTGACAGAAGACGCGGACGTGAGCCTTGCCCACGTCCCACCATAGCCTCAAGGAGGGGAAGCCCCCCTGCTTCCTTCTCCAGTCGGACCAGAATCGACGGAACGAGTCCTGGAACCGCACGTACTCCAGCAGCCGGTTGTTAAAGTGCCAGTACGCGGACCCCGTCCTCGCGCGGAGCGAAGCGAGCTCCGCCCACACCAGGTGGTGGTCCGAACACGGCACCGGCCGCCGGGACGCAGGAAACGTACGCCCGAGACACGTAAAGGCGGTCGACTCTAGACCATCCAACTCCAGGCCTCACCCAAGTAAAGGCGCTGGAGTCGGGGTGGAGATTTCGCCAGACGTCCACCAAGTCGAAGGACCCGACCAGGTCCCTCAACTTCTCCATCGCCGTCATGCACTGCGGGGCACCGGAGCGGTCCCTCGCCTCGAGGGTGCAGTTAAAATCCCCCCCGAGGACAATGCAGTCGCCGACGTCGACGGAGCCAAGAAGAGCGGACACCTCTTCAAAGAAGCGCGTCTGCTGCGGGCCGGGCTGAGGGGCGTACACGTTCACGAGGTGGAGCGGCACGTCCCCCAGGCGAACCGTTACGTGCAGCAAGCGGCCTGGCACGGGCTCCTCGACCCCCAAGATCTCCGGCTGAAAATGCGGGCCCAGCAAGATGGCCACCCCACTAGAAATGGCGGTGAGGTGGCTCATGCGGACCTCTCCGTGCCATTCCAGGAGCCACGTGGCTTCGTCTCCCGGAACGGTGTGGGTTTCTTGCAGGAAGCACACCGCATATTTCCCCTCCCGCAGGAGCGAAAAATTGTCAAATCTACGGCGTGCCCCTCTGCCGCCGTTGATGTTGAGGCTGGCTATGGTTATCTTAATGGCAAAAGCATAGTGCAACCTCTACCTTAACCTATTGTGGGGGAGGGAGCGGAGTCTTTTGTTGAACTCCGCTCCCTCCGCAGCCCAGCGAGGAGTCCCTCGAGCTCGCGCAGCTCAAGTTGTTGCGCCTTTGTCAAGGGCCCGCCCGCGGCCAAGGTTTTAACGGCGGCGCGGACGGACCCCTAGATCAGCTCTGGCTCGAACCATTTTTCCAGGGCCAGTCGGGCTTGGTTGCAGCGACCCCGGCTCTGGGCCAAAAAGTCCCGGAGTTCCTTTGCAGGAATGAGGATGGTCTCGGCGGCGGCCGCGAGCAGATCCACCGCTCGCTGGCGGTGGTCTCTAGGTCTTCACCCGCGTCCCCCACCGAGTCCCCGTCCTCCTCCGGGAGCTGGCCGCCAGCAGCCGGCCCATCGACCGCACAAGGTACGGCAAATGAACCGGCCGCTCCAACCGGCCCTGGCTCTGCCCCGATCCCACCCCCAGGATCGTCGGCAGAGGAGTCCCCACTGGGCTCTTTTAAAAATGGTGCTGGGTCGGGAAATGACAGCGGAAGGGGTTCCCCCTCCGCCCCAGGAACCGGGGAACAAGGAGAGACCCGGCCATAGGAAATCCCCAGGCTCCCCAAGAGCACCAGCTCCAAAGTAAGGGGCGAGGGTGGGTGTTCCTCCCCCTCCCCGCTGCCACCCCCCGGCCCAGCATCTACAGTGTCATAATAAACATTTGTTTCATTTTCTGCCGGGTCGAGCGACTCCCGGGGGAAGTTGGGTATTGGCTGGGCGGGCTCAGGTTCGGCCTTTTCGGCCCCGCCCGCCTCAGTCCCTGGGACGCCCGGCCCGGCGGCAATGCATTCCTCCGCGATCCCCACGCCCCCCACGACAGGCAGATCTTCCACGCCATCCCCGGGAGGCAGAGGCTGGGCAGCCTCGACTGTCTCACCCTCCCCGGGGACAGACTCCTCTCGCCTACAGCGCAGCTTGGGGGCGCTGGTTGGGGACGCGGGACACGCGGCGGGCACCGACTCCTCCGCGGAGGGATGTTGTTCCCCCTCCGCCTCATCGGAGCCGCGCCTCCTTTTTTTTCCTGCGGGTGCGCGGAGGCAGGGAGACCTCCATGTCTGCCGAGGCCTCCTGCTCCGCCCCCCCCCTTTTCCTTTTCTTGCCCGCGCCCGGGCCTCTCTGTGGTGTTGTTCAAGGGCTCGGGCACGGGCTCGGGGCACCCCGCGCTCGCCGGTGACTGGGTTGGGCCGAGCGCGGTAAACAAATTGTCTGGCGCACCGAGGGGACCCGCCTCTGGATGTTTTGCCTTCTCCCGCGCCTTCCTTCCGATCGGATGCTCTTCCTCCCCCCCGCCGGAGGCCGTAATAGCAAGGGCCCCCGGCGATGCCCGCGCACCTATGGCTCCCGGCACGCGGACGCAGCTAGGGGGAGGGGTGGCGGCGGCGCCAACCTTGGCCGCCTTCGGTGGTTTGGCGGCCTTGGAGGCGGGGCAGTTCTTGCGAATGTGCCCCACCTCTCTGCAGGCATGGCACCGCACGCCGTCCGACGTCCAGAAGACGCGGTAGGCAGTCCCCTCGTGCACCACATTAAAGTGCCCTTCCGTCATGTCCTCCCGCGCCAGCCGGACAAAGAGCTGGCGGCGGAAGGAGAACACGTGGCGCAGGCTGTTCTCCCTGAGGCCGAGCGGTATGGGGTTGATCCCCGACCTTACCTCCCCCAGTTGGTGTAGGTGAGGGAGGAGGAGCTCAGCGGAAACAAAGGGCGGGACGTTTGACACGATGACCCTCTGCGCGGTGGCCTCGAGAGGGTCCACCGGCAGGAACGTCCCGCCCACCGTGAGCCCCTTTTCAAGGGCCAGGGACACCGCCTGCTCCAACCCCAGGAAGAACACGGCCTTCCCAGACATCTTGGAGGCTGCGACAATGGCCGAGGGGCCGACTACCCCAGCCATCGCCCGCACGCACTCCTCGATGGTCATTGTGGGGTGAGTGTAGCTCTTGACCCCGTATTTTTTTGTGATTAATCTGAATGGTGGCAGGGCAGCGGGTGGCGCAGGAGGTGCCGTGGAAGCGGTTGCCACCTGCGCATATGTCCTTGCTGGCCCTGCCACCGGCGTGGATGAGGTCACCATCACGGGGTCCCTTTAAGGGCTACACCCACCCCAAAGTCACAGGCCTTAATGGTCTTTATTGGCCTCTTGTATATTGACTGAGCAGAGGAGCCCTTAATGAGGCACACCTCTCCCCTAGTTGGCAATTGGGGAGGGGCCTTGCTCCCTCTGCTCAGTTGTCTCAATTGTTTTTTTTTAAATTAGGAGGAAGGGGCCTCAGAGAGAGAAGGGAGAAACAGAGTAACAGAGAAAGAGAGAGGGGGGTGGGAAGGGGGGGGGGAACTGCGAGGGCAGGTCTCCCCTCGCAGCTGTGGGTGGGTGCAATCCCCAGATGGCAAAACAAAAACACAGTCTTTGGGTTGGTCTTCAGGTGAGGGGAGAAGATGTCTTCACCTGGGGCAGCTCGAGCCACCAGGCACACACTCCTAATGATGTTTAATAGGGTGATTAAGGAAAATCTTCAGCCTGGTAGCTCCAGCTATCCCAGGCTAGGCAATTGGGGAGTGGGGGGGGGGTTCAGTTGTGTGTGGGGCCTAGTTGTGGGCAAGACCCCCACACTCACTATCCACACACACACACCCCCCGCGATGTTCCGGCCCTCAGTGGTCTTCTTTCCTCCCCCCACCGATACAGCAAAGTCTATTGGGGAATGCACCCACACCCACCTGTCGAATAGTAGAGTCTCCCTCCTTCCACACTTGATGTTGTTTTGGTCTTTTCCCCCTTTCTCCAACTCTTTGTAGAAATGGTAAAAGTGAGTAAAAGTTTTCTTTTCTCCTCCTCTCCCTCTGGGTGAAAGTTGGTGGTGAAGCCCCTTCCTTCCTTCTCTTCCTGGGCTGTTCTCAGGGCTCTCCAGGCAGGAGCAAAAGTTGGTAGCTCCTCTCCTCACTGCAGCTCAGCTCCAACAGAGCAGGACACGCCTCCACTGCTCCACAATTGGCCCTTGTGCATGAAACTCTTTTTGGAGTTTATCTGCAAAACAAAACACATTAAACCGTGCCACCCGACCTGGGTGACACACCAGACATTTACAAGGGCCTTTTTTTCCTTTTTTTGGTTTTTTTTTGTTGGTTTTTTTTCTTCTTTTTTTTTTTTTTTGGGCACTAAAATCACAATTTTTCCCCAGTGCCCCCTATAAAAGGGAAGGGGACACTAAAAACACCGGCAATTAAAACAAATTGAACTTTAAAACGTAAAATCAAATTAAAATTTGGTTGCCGGGCGTGATGATGCACTCCAGTCCCTCCGGTGCCCACCTCTCGCGGAAGGCCGCGAGCGTACCGGTGGACACCGCGTGCTCCATCTCCAAGGACACCCTGGACCGGATGTAAGAGCGGAAGAGAGGCAGGCAGTCAGGTTGAACGACCCCCTCGACCGCCCGCTGCCTGGACCGGCTGATGGCACCCTTGGCCGTGCCCAGGAGCAGTCCTACGAGGAGGCCTTCGGACCTACCCGCTCCCCTCCGCACAGGGTGCCCAAAGATCAGGAGAGTGGGACTGAAGTGCAGCCAGAATTTCAGGAGCAGCCCCTTCAAATAATGGAACAGGGGCTGCAACCTTGTGCACTCAATAAAAACATGGAACACGGACTCCTCCAGACCGCAGAAATTGCAGGCGGCCTGGGAGTCCGTGAACCGGCTTTAAAATTTGTTGCACGGCACTGCTCCGTGCACCACCCTCCAGGCCAAGTCCCCGATGAATAGTGGGAGGACCCCTGCGTAGAGTGCCCTCCATCCCCTTGTGCATGAAACCCAAAAGGTTAGTTTGCAGGTGCAGCAGGTAATCAGGAAGGCGAATGGAATGTTGGCCTTCATTGCGAGAGGGATGGAGTACAAAAGCAGGGAGGTCCTGCTGCAACTATACAGGGTATTGGTAAGGCCGCACCTGGAGTACTGCGTGCAGTTTTGGTCACCTTACTTAAGGAAGGATAAACTATCCTTGGCGGGGGTACAGAGACGATTCACTCGGCTGGTACCGGAGATAGAAACATTTAAAATAATGAAAGGGATAGACAAGATAGAGGCAGAGAGGTTGTTTCCACTGGTCGGGGAGACTAGAACTAGGGGGCGCAGCCTCAAAATATGGGGGAGCCAATTTAAAACCCAAGTTGAGAAGGAATTTCTTCTCCCAGAGGGTTGTGAATCTGTGGAATTCTCTGCCCAAGGAAGCAGTTGAGGCTAGCTCATTGAATGTATTCAAATCACAGATAGATAGATTTTTAACCAATAAGGGAATTAAGGGTTATGGGGAGTGGGCGGGTAAGTGGAGCTGAGTCCACGGCCAGATCAGCCAGAGCAGGCTCGAGGGGCTAGATGGCCTACTCCTGTTCCTAATTCTTATGTTCTTATGTTATGTTACCATTCAGATGTCAGCTTGTATTTATATAGAATCAGAGAAATTTACAGCACATAGAAAATAGGTGCAGGAGTAGGCCATTCGGCCCTTCGAGCCTGCACCGTCATTCAATGAGTTCATGGCTGAACATGCAACTTCAGTACCTCATTCCTGCTTTCTCGCCATACCCCTTGATTCCCCTAGTAGTAAGGACTTCATCTAACTCCTTTTTGAATATATTTAGTGAATTGGCCTCAACAACTTTCTGTGGTAGAGAATTCCACAGGTTCACCACTCTCTGGGTGAAGAAGTTTCTCCTCATCTCGGTCCTAAATGGCTTACCCCTTATCCTTAGACTGTGACCCCTGGTTCTGGACTTCCCCAACATTGGGAACATTCTTCCTGCATCTAACCTGTCCAAACCCGTCAGAATTTTAAACGTTTCTCTGAGGTCCCCTCTCATTCTTCTGAACTCCAGTGAATACAAGCCCAGTTGATCCAGTCTTTCTTGATATGTCAGTCCCGACATCCCGGGAATCAGTCTGATGAACCTTCGCTGCACTCCCTCAATAGCAAGAACGACCTTCCTCAAGTTAGGAGACCAAAACTGTACACAATACTCCAGGTGTGGCCTCACCAAGGCTCTGTACAACTGTAGTAACACCTCCCTGCCCCTGTACTCAAATCCCCTCACTATGAGGGCCAACATGCCATTTGCTTTCTTAACCGCCTGCTGTACACACTGCCACCCAACTTAGTGTCATCCGCAAATTTGGAGATACTACATTTAATCCCCTCGTCTAAATCATTAATGTACAATGTAAACAGCTGGGGCCCCAGCACAGAACCTTGCGGAACGAGGCCATTTCAGCCCATCGTGTCCGCAACGGCCGACCAAGAGCTACCCAGCCTAATCCCACTTTCCAGCTCTTGGTCTGTAGCCCTGTAGTTTATGGCACTAAGTGCACATCCAAGTACTTTTTAAATGTGGTGAGGGTTTCTGCCTCTACCTCCCTTTCAGGCAGTGAGTTCCAGACCCCCACCACCCTCTGGGGGAAGATATTTCCCCTCAAGCTCGTTGAAACCTTTTACCAATTACTTTAAATCTATACCCCCTGGTTGTTGACCCCTCTGCTAAGGGAAATAGGCCCCTTTCTATCCACTATATCTAGGCCCCTCATAATTTTATACACCTCAATGAGGCCTCCCCTCTGCCTCCTCTGTTCCAAGGAAAATAAACCCAGCCTACCCAATCTTTCCTCATCGCTAAGATTCTCCACTCCCGGCAACATCCTCGTAAATCTCCTCTGTGCCCTCTCCAGTGCAGTCATATCCTTCCTGTAATGTGGTGACCAGAACTGTACGCAGTGCTCCAGCTGTGGCCTAACTAGTGTTTTATACAGTTGAACCAAAACACCCCTGCTCTTGTATTCTATGCCTCAACTAATAAAGGCAAGTATTCTGTATACCTTCTTAACCACCTTATCTACCTGACCTGCTACCTTCAGGGATCTGTGGACCTGCACTCCAAGGTCCCTTTGTTCCTCTACGCTTCTCAGTGTCCTACCATTTAATGTGTATTCCCTTGCCTTGTTAGCCCTTTCCAAATACATTACCTCACACTTCTCTGGATTAAATTCCATTTGCCACTGTTCTGCCCACCTGATCAGTTGATTGATATCGTCCTGCAGTCTACAGCTTTCTTCTCCATTATCAGCCTATATTTGTATCATCTGCAAACTTCTTAATCATACCCCCTATATTCAAGTCTAGATCATTGATTTATATCACAAAAAGCAAGCGATCCAGTACTGAGCCCTGCGGAACCCCACTGAAAACAGCTTTCCAGTCATAAAAACACCCAGTAACCATTACCCTTTGCTTCCTACCTCTGAGCCAATTTTGGATCCAACTTGCCACTTTGCCCTGGATCCCATGGGCTTTTACTTTCGTGACCAGTCTGCCATGTGGGATCTTATCAAAAAGCTTTGGTATAATCTCTATACACTACATCATATGCACTGCCCTTGTCGACTTCCTTGAAAAATTCAATCAAGTTAGAAACGACCTAACTTTAACAAACCGTGCTGACTGTCCTTGATTAATCCATCTCTTTCTAAATGAAGATTTATCCTGCCCTTCAGGACTTTTTCCAATAATTTTCCCATCACTGAGGTTAGGCAGACTGGCCTGTAATTACTCGGTCTATCCCTTCTTAAACAAACGTACCACAGTAGCAGTCCTCCAGTCCTCTGGCACCACACCTGAGAGGATTGGAAAATGATAGTCAAAGCCTCTGCTATTTCATCCTTTGCTTCGTTTAACAGCCTGGGATACATTTCATCTGGGCCTGGGGACATCCACTTTCAAAGCTGCTAAACCCCTTAATACCTCCTCTCTCACTATGTTTATGACGTCTAATATTTCACTCTCCTTCGCCTCTTTAATGCCTTTAATGTGATAAAACGTCCGAAGGCACTTCACAGGAGTGTGATAAGACAAAACAATACATTTGACACTGAGCCACATAAGAATTAAGGCAGATAACCAAAAGCTTGGTCAAAGAGGTATGTTATAAGGAGCATCTTAAAAGGGGAACAAGAGGTAGAGAGGTTTTGGGAGGGAATGAATAGCACGTTTAGCGAGTTGGTCTTACCGCAGGAAAAGGGTACACAGCCAGATAGTAAATGGGTGACCAGCAGGAAGAGCAGTGCAAGGAAGGTAGTGCAGGGGTCCCCTGCAGTCATCCCCCTGCAAAACAGATACACCGCTTTGGGTACTGTTGAGGGGGATGACTTATCAGGGGAGGGCAGCAGCAGCTAAGTTCATGGCACCGTGGGTGGCTCTGCTGCACAGGAGGGCAGGAAAAAGAGTGGGAGAGCTATAGTGATAGGGGATTCAATTGTAAGGGGAACAGATAGGCGTTTCTGCGGCTGCAACCGAGACTCCAGGATGGTATGTTGCCTCTCTGGTGCAAGGGTCAAGGATGTCTCGGAGCGGGTGCAGGGCATTCTGAAAAGGGAGGTGAACAGCCAGTTGTCATGGTGCATATAGGTACCAACGATATAGGTAAAAAAAAGCAATGAGGTCCGACAAGACTAATTTAGGGAGCTAGGAGCTAAATTTAAAAAGTAGTAATCTCAGGATTGCTACCAGTGCCACGTGCTAGTCAGAGCAGGAATCGCAGGATAGCTCAGATGAATACTTGGCTTGAGGAATGGTGCAGAAGGGAGGTATTCAAATTCCTGGGACATTGAAACCGGTTCTGGGGGAGGTGGGACCAGTACAAACCGAACGGTCTGCACCTGGGCAGGACCGGAACCAATGTCCTAGGGGGAGTATTTGCTAGTGCTGTTGGGGAGGGGTTAAATTAACATGGCAGGGGGGATGGGAACCTATGCAGGGAGACAGAGGGAAGTAGAATTTGGGCAGAAGCAAAAGATAAAAAGAAGAAAAGTAAAAATGGAGGGCAGAGAAACCCAAGGCAAACAGCAAAAAGGGCCACATTACAGCAAAATTATAAAAGTGCAAAGTGTGTTAAAACGACAAGCCTGAAGGCTTTGTGCCTCAATGCGAGGAGTATTCGGAATAAGGTGGACGAATTAACTGCGCAGATAGCAGTTAACGGGTATGATGTAATTGGCATCACAGAGACATGGCTCCAGGGTGACCAAGGCTGGGAACTCAACATCCGGGGTATTCAACATTTAGGAAGGATAGACAGAAAGGAAAAGGAGGCAGGGTGGCATTGCTGGTTAAAGAGGAAATTAATGCAATAGTAAGAAAGGACATTAGCTTGGATGATGTGGAATCGGTATGGGTGGAGCTACGAAATACCAAGGGGCAGAAAACACTCGTGGGAGTTGTGTACAGACCACCAAACAGTAGTAGTAAGGTTGGGAACAGCATCAAACTAGAAATTAGGGATGCATGCAATATAGGTACAGCAGTTATCATGGGTGACTTTAATCTACATATTGATTGGGCTCACCAAACTGGTAGCAATGGGGTGGAGGAGGATTTCCTGGAGTGTATTAGGGATGGTTTTCTTGACCAATATGTCGAGGAACCAACTCGGGAGCTGCCCATCCTAGACTGGGTGATGTGTAATGAGAAAGGACTAATTAGCAATCTTGTTGTGCGAGGCCCCTTGGAGAAGAGTGACCATAACATGGTAGAATTCTTTATTAAGATGGAGAGTGACACAGTTAATTCAGAGACTAGGGTCCTGAACTTAAAGAAAGGTAACTTCGATGGTTTGAGGCGTGAATTGGCTAGAATAGACTGGCAAAGGATACTTAAAGGGTTGACGGTGGATAGGCAATGGCAAACATTTAAAGATCACATGGATGAACTTCAGCAATTGTACATCCCTATCTAGAGTAAAAATAAAACGGGGAAGGTGGCTTAACGTGGCTAACAAGGGAAATTAAGGATAGTGTTAAATCCAAGGAAGAGGCATATAAATTGGCCAGAAAAGCAACAAACCTGAGGACTGGGAGAAATTTAGAATTCAGCAGAGAAGGACAAAGGGTTTAATTAAGAGGGGGAAAATAGAGTATGAGAAGAAGCTTGCCGGGAACATAAAAACTGACTGCAAAAGCTTCTATAGATATGTGAAGAGGAAAAGATTAGTGAAGACAAACGTAGGTCCCTTGCAGTCTGATTCAGGTGAAATTATAATGGGGAACAAAGAAATGGCAGACCAATTGAACAAGTACTTTGGTTCTGTCTTCACGAAGGAAGACACAAATAAGCTTCCGGATGTACGAGGGGACCGAAGGTCTAGTGAGAAGGAGGAACTGAAAGAGATCCTTATTAGGCGGGAAATTGTGTTAGGGAAATTGATGGGATTGAAGGCCGATAAATCCCCGGGGCCTGATAGTCTGCATCCCAGAGTACTTAAGGAAGTGGCTATAGAAATAGTGGATGCATTGGTGATCATTTTCCAATAATCTATCGATTCTGGATCAGTTCCTATGGACTGGAGGGTAGCTAATGTAACACCACTTTTTAAAAAGGGAGGGAGAGAGAAGGCGGGTAATTATAGACTGGTTAGCCTGACATCAGTAGTGGGGAAAATGTTGGAATCAATTATTAAAGATGAAATAGCAGTGCATTTGGAAAGCAGTGACAGGATCGGTCCAAGTCAGCATGGATTTATGAAAGGGAAATCATGCTTGACAAATCTTCTGGAATTTTTTGAGGATGTAACTAGTAGAGTGGACAAGGGAGAACCAGTGGATGTGGTGCATTTGGACTTTCAAAAGGCTTTTGACAAGGTCCCACACAAGAGATTGGTGTGCAAAATCAAAGCACATGGTATTGGGGGTAATATACTGACGTGGATAGGGAACTGGTTGGCAGACAGGAAGCAGAGAGTCGGGATAAACGGGTCCTTTTCAGAATGGCAGGCAGTGACTAGTAGAGTGCCGCAGGGCTCAGTGCTGGGACCCAAGCTCTTTACAATATACATTAACGATTTAGATGAAGGAATTGAGTGTAATATCTCCAAGTTTGCAGATGACACTAAACTGGGTGGCGGTGTGAGCTGTGAGGGGGACGCTAGGAGGCTGCAGGGTAACTTGGACAGGTTAGGTGAGTGGGCAAATGCATAGCAGATGCAGTATAATGTGGTTAAATGTGAGGTTATCCACTTTGGGGGCAAAAACGCGAAGACAGAATATTATCTGAATGGCGGCAGATTAGGAAAAGGGGAGGTGCAACGAGACCTGGGTGTCATGGTACATCAGTCATTGAAAGTTGGCATGCAGGTAAAGCAGGCGGTGAAGAAGGTAAATGGTATTTTGGCCTTCATAGCTAGGGGATTTGAGTATAGGAGCAGGGAGGTCTTACTGCAGTTGTACAGGGCCTTGGTGAGGCCCCATCTGGAATATTGTGTTCAGTTTTGGTCTCCTAATCTGAGGAAGGACGTTCTTGCTATTGAGGGAGTGCAGCGAAGGTTCACCAGACTGATTCCCGGGATGGCAGGACTGACATATGAGGAGAGACTGGATCAATTGGGCCTTTATACACTGGAGTTTAGAAGGATGAGAGGGGATCTCATAAAAACATAAGATTCTGACGGGACGGAACAGGGTAGATGCGGGTAGAATGTTCCCGATGTTGGGGAAGTCCAGAACCAGGGGACACAGTCTTAGGATAGTGGGTATGACATTTAGGACTGAGATGAGGAGAAACTTCTTCACTCAGAGAGTTGTTAAACTGTGGAATTCCTTGCCGCAGAGAGTTGTTGATGCCAGTTCATTGGATATATTCAAGAAGGAGTTAGATATGGCCCTTACGGCTAAAGTGATCAAGGGATATGGAGAGAAAGCAGGAAAGGGATACTGAGGGAATGATCAGCCATGATCTTATTGAATGGTGGTGCAGGCTCGAAGGGCTGAATGGCCTACTCCTGCATCTATTTTCTATGTTTCCAGAGCTTCAGGCCAGGCAGCTGGAGGCGCGAATGCTCAAGAATTAGAGGAGCGCAGACATCTCAGGGGCTTGTGAGGCAGATGGAGATTACAGAGATAGAGAGGGGTGAGGCCATGGAGGGATTTGTAAATAAGAATGTTAATTTTGAAATTGGGGCATTGCTTAACCGGGAGCCAATGTAGGTCAGCTAGCACAGGTGGTGATGGGTGAGCGGGACTTGGTGCGAGTTAGTACATGGGCTGTCGAGTTTTGGATGACCTCAAGTTTATGTCGGATAGAATGTGGGAGGCCAGCCAGGAATATGTTGGAATAGTGAAGTCTAGAGGTAACAAAGGCAGTGATGAGGGTTACAGCAGCAGATGAGCTGAGGCAGGGGCGGAGATGGGCGATGTTACGGAGGTGGAAATAGGCGGTCTTAGTTATGCTGCGGATATGTGGCCGGAAGGTAATTTCAGGGTCAAATATAACACCTCGGTTGTGAACAGTCTGGTTCTGGCTCAGACAGATGCTAGGGAGAGGGATGGAGTTTGTTGCCGGGACCAAAGACAATATTTAATTGGGGAAATATTTGGTCTTCCCAATATTTAACCTGGAGTTTTATGAGACCCCACAAGTCGTATAATGGAGGTGGGCACCCACACCCATCTGGCATGCCTGTCCTACCCGATATCAACCCAGAGTGAGCTGGAGATCTGTCTCCATTCACCAGACTGTCTGCAGTGGGGCTCAAACTTTACATACTTCGGACTCACAGACAGGAACGTTAACAGTCATTTTTTATTACAGATAATTCTCCAAAAACCTACAAGAGCCACCTAACTGACTGACTCTTAATTTGTACATCCACCTAATTTCCAGTCTTGATTTTGTCTTCCACAGCTTAATGTTGGCACGTAGGTTACCTAACGACCGACAGAGCAGAACTGCAGTAGCTACAGAAACCACAACCTTATCCACACTCTCCCAAGGTTGTCTTGATCCTCTCAGACTCAACGTATTCTTATCTTTCTCCACCCTTTCATTACCCTAAATTAATTGCATCAGTTTAATATTAATTGTGCATTATGAACCGAAACCAGTTTCTCTAATGTTTATTCTCATTCAGTTTGCATTGTGGTCAATCGTAAATTGTCATATTTGCTTCTGTTCCTGCCTTATTTTCCTATTCCATCTGGTTTTGTTCAATAATGTGCTTTCTGTGATCAGAATGCAGTTAGGTACAGTGTCTAGCTGCATGTATTCCCTCCGTCAGCCATTCAGTCATTTTTTAATGTTCAACCTATATAGAAGCACTATTATTTTCCAACAGGTACTGTGTTCAGTTTTATGCAACGGACCTCACGAAAGATATATTGGCCTTGAAGATACCACAAAGTCCGTTTCCCAGCCACCGACTCTGTCCCTCTCCCTAGGATCTGTCTGAGGCCGAACCACACTGTTCGCAACCTTGGTGTCATATTTGACCCTGAAATGAGCTTCTGACCACATATCCGCGCCTAGTTCCACCTCCGTAACATCGCCCATCTCCATCCTTGCTTCAGCTCATCTGCTGCTGAAACCCTCAACCGTGCCTTTGTTACCTCTAGACTTGACTATTCCAACACATTCCTAGCTGGCCTCCCACCTGGCGTAAACTTGAGGTCATCCAAAACTTGGCTGCCCTGTGTCCTAACTCGCACCAAGTCCCGCTCACCCATCACCCCTGGGCTCGCTGCCCCGTGTCCTAACTCGCACCAAGTCCCGCTCACCCATTACCCCTGGGCTCGCTGCCCCGTGTCCTAACTCGCATCAAGTCCCGCTCACCCATTACCCCTGGGCTCCCTGCCCCGTGTCCTAACTCGCACCAAGTCCCGCTCACCCATCACCCCTGGGCTCGCTGCCCCGTGTCCTAACTCGCACCAAGTCCCGCTCACCCATCACCCCTGGGCTCGCTGCCCCGTGTCCTAACTCGCATCAAGTCCTGCTCACCCATCACCCCTGAGCTCACTGCCCCGTGTCCTAACTCGCACCAAGTCCCGCTCACCCATCACCCCTGGGCTCGCTGCCCCGTGTCCTAACTCGCACCAAGTCCCGCTCACCCATCATCCCCTGTGCTCGCTGCCCCGTGTTCCTAACTCGCACCAAGTCCCGTTCACCCATCACCCCTGGGCTCGCTGACCTCCATTGGCTCCAGTTAAGCAACACCTCGATTTCAAAATTCTCATCCTTGTTTTCAAATCCCTCCATGGCCTCGCCCCTCCCTATCTCTGTAATCTCCTCCGGGCCCACCACCCCCCGAGATGTCTGCGCTCCTCTAATTCTGCCCTCCTGAGCATTCCTGATTGTAATCGCTCCACCATCGGTGGCCGTGCCTTCTGTTGCCTGGGCCCCAAGCTCTGGAACTCGCTCCCTAAACCCCTCTGTCTCTCTACCCCTCTTTCCTCCTTTAAGATGCTCCTTAAAACCTACCTCCATGACCAAGCTTTTTGTCATGTACCTTAATTTCTCCTTATGTCTCAATTTTTGCTTTATAGCACTGCTGTGAAGCGCCTTCGGATGTGTTACTATGTTAAAGGTGCTATGTTAATGCACGTTGTTATTGTTGAAGAAACACCATGTCCCTCTTTGGAATGTGTAAGCTTATGTTATCAGAATACAAACTTACCACTGGCCTCGCATGGTACCAACAAGTCAATACCTGAGCAATTCCCAGTGTAACCATCTCCCTTATGTAGCAAAATGCCTTCTCTTGACCTGGGCATTTATCATTTCTTTATTCTATATCTTTGGGTTTATGAACTGTCATCTGTTCACACACACACAAGATTCAACTTCCTCTTTTCTCCACATTAGCTCTCTGACTAAAATGTTCAAGCAAAGCACACTGGGATACCTCGACCATTTGAGCCACTTTAAAATATTTTACAGCAGGAAGAGAAGCCATTGCAGGGGATTCTCTGGCTACCACTGGATAGATAAAATGGAACCAGACGGGGGCAGTCCCAACTAATCTCCTCCCATTTCCCGTTTTAAATTTATTTAGAAAAACTGTCAGGGCCCCCTTATAATCCAGTCAGAAATTTTCAAAGGAACAACTTGGTTGGGAAACTGACTATTGTGTCTGATTCCATCCTATTCCCTAGATCCCGATTCCCAGGAGCTAGTTACACCCACTATCAATATTAATTCATTAATTCATTCATCGTTGGATGAATTCACGGCGCCAAATGTTAAGTAACCTCCATTGTCCTCTGGTTCACAACAACATGTTTCGAGTAAGCATCAGACTTCGTAGTGGAGTATACAGAACAGGCTTTATTGATACACAGTAAAGGTGATTGGTCTTTAATTGTATACAGAGAGTGACTTTTTCCCAGTTTCTGTACCTCATGAGCATATTCTAACTGTTGAAAACAATGCTCCTTTATACACCATACTTTGACTATATCCCTGGAATCAGTCTGGTAAACCTTCGCTGCACTCACATCAATAGCAAGAACATCCTACCTCAGATTAGGAGACCAAAACTGAACACAATATTCCAGGTGAGGCCTCACTAAGGCCCTGTACAACTGCAGTAAGACCTCCCTGCTCCTATACTCAAATCCCCTAGCCATGAAGGCCAATATACCATTTTCCTTTTTCACCGCCTGCTGTACCTGCATGCCCACTTTCAGTGACTGATGAACCATGACACCCAGGTCTTGTTGCACCTCTCCTTTTCCTAGTCTGTCACCATTCAGATAATATTCTGCCTTCGTGTTTTTGCCCCCAAAATGGATAACCTCACATTTATCCACATTATACTGCATCTGCCATGAATTTGCCCACTCACCTAACCTGTCCAAGTCACCCTGCAGCCTCTTAGCGTCCTCCTCGTAGCTCACACCGCCACCCAGTTTAGTGTCATCTGCAAACTTGGAGATTCCTTCATCTAAATCGTTAATGTATATTGTAAAGAGCTGGGGTCCCAGCACTGAGCCCTGCGGCACTCCACTAATCACTGCCTGCCATTCTGAAAAGAACCCATTTATCCCAACTCTCTGCTTCCTGTCAGCCAACCAGTTCTCTATCCACGTCAGTACATTACCCCCAATACCATGCGCTTTGATTTTGCACACCAATCTCTTGTGCGGGACCTTGTCAAAAGCCTTTTGAAAGTCCAAATACACCACATCCACTGGTTCTCCCTTGTCCACTCTGCTAGTTACATCCTCAAAAAATTCCAGAAGATTCATCAAGCATGATTTCCCTTTCATAAATCCATGCTGACTTGGTCCAATCCTGTCACTGCTTTCCAAATGTGCTGCTATTTCATCCTTAATGATTGATTCCAACATTTTCCCCACTACTGATGTCAAGCTAACCGGTCTACAATTACCCGTTTTCTCTCTCCCACCTTTTTTAAAAAGTGGTGTTACATTAGCTACCCTCCAGTCCATAGGAACTGATCCAGAGTCGATAGATTGTTGGAAAATGATCACCAATGCATCCACTATTTCTAGGCCCACTTCCTTAAGTACTCTGGGATGCAGACTATCAGGCCCTGGGGATTTATCGGCCTTCAATCCCATCAATTTTCCTAACACAATTTCCCGCCTAATAAGGATATCCTTCAGTTCCTCCTTCTCACTAGACCTACTGTCCCCTAGTACAATCTTATTTGTGTCTTTCTTCGTGAAGACAGAACCGAAGTATTTGTTCAATTGGTCTGCCATTTCTTTGTTCCCCATTATAAATTCACCTGAATCCGACTGCAAGGGACCTACGTTTGTCTTCACTAATCTTTTTGTCTTCACATATTTGTAGAAGCTTTTGCAGTCAGTTTTTATGTTCCCTGCAAGCTTCCTCTCGTACTCTATTTTCCCACTCTTAATTAAACCCTTAGTCTTCCTCTGTTGAATTCTAAATTTCTCCCAGTCCTCAGGTTTATTGCTTTTTCTAGCCAAATTATATGCCTCTTCCTTGGCTTTAACACTATCCTTAATTTCCCTTGTTAGCCATGGTTGAGCCACCTTCCCCGTTTTATTTTTACTCCACTCCAGACAGGGATGTACAATTGCTGAAGTTCATCCATGTGATCTTTAAATGTTTGCCATTGCTTATCTACCGTCAACCCTGTAAGTATCCTTTGCCAGTCTATTCTAGCCAATTCACGCCTCATACCGTCGAAGTTACCTTTCCTTAAGTTCAGGACCCTAATCTCTGAATCAACTGTGTCACTCTCCATCTTAATAAAGAATTCTACCATGTTATGGTCACTCTTCCCCAAGGGGCCTCGCACAACAAGATTGCTAATTAGCCCCTTCTCATTACACATCACTCAATCTAGGATGGCCAGCTCCCTAGTTGGTTCCTCGACATATTGGTCTAGAAAACCATCCCTAATACACTCCAGGAAATCCTCCTCCACTGCATTGCCACCAGTTTGGTTAGCCCAATCAATATGTAGATTAAAGTCGCCCATGATAACTGCTGTATCTTTATTGCACACATCCCTTATTTCTTGTTTGATGCTGTCCCCAACCTCACTACTACTGTTTGGTGGTCTGTACACAACTCCCACTAGCGTTTCCTGCCCTTTGGAATTCCGCAGCTCCACCCATACCAATTCCACATCATCCAAGCTAATGTCCCTCCTTAGTGTTGCATTAATTTTCTCTTTAACCAGCAATGCCACCCCGTCTTCTTTTCCTCTCTGCCTATCCTTCCTAAATGTTGAATACCCCTGGATGTTGAGTTCCCAGCCTTGGTCACCCTGGAGCCATGTCTCCGTAATGCCATTTACATCATACCCGTTAACTGCTATCTGTGCAGTTAATTTGTCTACCTTATTCTGAATACTCCTCGCATTGAGGCACAGAGCCTTTAGGCTTGTCTTTTTAACACACTTTGCCCCTTTAGAATTTTGCTGTAATGTGGCCCTTTTTGTTTTTTGCCTTGGGTTTCTCTGCCCTCCACTTTTACTTTTCTCCTTTCTATCTTTTGCTTCTGACACCATTTTATTTCCCTCTGTCTCCCTGCATAGGTTCCCATCCCCCTGCCATATTAGTTTTAACTCCTCCCCAACAGCACTAGCAAACACTCCCCCTAGGACATTGGTTCCGGTCCTGCCCAGGTGCAGACCATCCGGTTTGTACTGGTCCCACCTCCCCCAGAACCGGTTCCAATGTCCCAGGAATTTGAATCTCTCCCACGTATTCAGCTGAGCTATCCTGCGATTCCTACTCTGACTAGCACGTGACACTGGTAGCAATCCTGAGATTATTAATTTTGAGGTCCTACTTTTTAATTTACCTCCTAGCTCCCTAAATTCATCTCTTAGGACCTCATCCTGTTTTTTACCTATATCGTTGGTACCTATATGCATCACGACAACTGGCTTTTCACCCTCCCTTTTCAGAATGTCCTGCACCCGCTCTGAGACATCCTTGATCCTTGCAACATACCATCCTGGAGTCTCGGTTGCAGCCACAGAAACGCCCATCTATTCTCCTTAGAATTGAATCCCCTATCGCTCTCCCACTCTTTTTCCTGCCCTCCTATACAGCAGAGCCAGCTTTGAACTTGGCTGCTGCTGCCCTCCCCTGATGAGTCATCCCCCCCCAACAGTACCCAAAGTGGTGTATCTGTTTTGCAGGGGGATGACCGCAGGGGACCCCTGCACTACCTTCCTTGCACTGCTCTTCCTGTTTGTCTTCCATTCCCGATCTGGCTGTGGACCCTTTACCTGCGGTACACCCAACTCGCTAAACGTGCTATTCACATCATTCTCAGCATCGTGGATGCTCCAGAGTGAATCCACCCGCAGCTCCAGGGCCGCAACGTGGTCCGTCAGGAGCTGGAGGCGGATGCACTTCCCGCACACGTAGTCGTCAGGGACACCAAAAGCGTCCGAGTTCCTACATAGTACAGGAGGAGCATAACACGTGTCCGAGCTCTCCTGCCATGACTTAACCCTTAGAGTAACCTAATTGGGCAACAACAATGCTAAAGGTTACTTACTGATAAAGAAAAGAAAAACTACTCACCAATCACCAGCCAATCACATACCCCCTTGGCTGTGATGTCACTTTTCGATTTCTTTCTACTAATTTTTTGCCTCCCTGCTGCAGCTGCACCGGTCGGCCTCAGTGATCTCCCGCCTCGCCAGCAAACTCCCGTCTCCTCAATCTCCCGCCTCGCCAGCAAACTCCCGTCTCCTCAATCTCCCGCCTCGCCAGCAAACTCCCATCTCCTCAATCTCCCGCCTCGCCAGCAAACTCCCGTCTCCTCGAACTCCCGGGACTCCTCGCTCACGGGCCTTTATAGGCCTCTGGCTCCTCGATCTCCCGCCTCAACGGACTCACCGGACTTCTCCCAAATTCTTTGAAAACAGACTATCTATGGAAACAGTTTCCAATTGTTTACCTCAGAACCACTTCTCTTAAAGAAGACTTCCTTTAACTACTTGTACATCTTTAGCAAATGGACTCACTACCCCTGTTTTGTTAGCTGCAGTTATTACTTACATAAGCACTTTACATATCAGAAGACAAGTTATGATTTCTCCCCACGACACTTCAAAATCAGCCTGTTTATATCTTGGAAAGCCTGCTGCTTTAAGATACAAAGAAGTTCAACTGTTAACCCTTAACTCCCCAAGATGTCCAGCATACATCTCCCCAGGATATCTAACATGAACCGTGTCAAAGGCTGCAGACAGGTCAAGAAGGATGAGAAGGGATTAGTTTATCATGGTCACAGTCACATCGAATGCCATTTGTGACTTTGATACTGTGACAGGAGCAGCAACCAGGTTGGAGGGATTCAAATATACTGAAAAATTGAGACGGGATTTGGGAGTTGACAACACATTCAAGGACTTTGGAAAGGAAAGGGCTGTAATTTGCAAGAAGAGGTTGTCAAGGGTAGATTGTTTGAAGAGATGGGCTATGACAGCACATTTGAAGGGGAGTGGAACAATACCTGAGGAGATGGATCTATAACAATGTCAACTAACGTGAGAGCCAGGAAGGGAAGTTGAGTGGTCAGCAGTTTGGTGGGAATAGGGTTGGAGGAGCAAGATGTGAGTGTCGGGGTCAGGATGAGCTGGGAGAGGGCGTGATGAAAGAACCTAGAGAGCGATGCGAGTTCAGGGCTCGAGAGATTTAGAAATGTTTGGCCCAGTGGGCTAGATAGTCTCAGTTCCTCTTTCACCCCTACTCTCCAACCCCTCACCACCAATTCGATTACCTCTACTCTCCAATAGCTCTCACCTCCAGCTCCTCACTTACCCCTAATCTTCAGCCCCCTCATCTTCCATTGACTTTAATCCAACAGTTTATACCAATCAGGATTTGAAAGATATTTACAAATATTTCTAGAGGTTCTTCAACTCCTCTTTGCGATCTTTCTTAATTCTGCCCACACAAGGAGTTCGATAACAGACTTTCTCCTGTGAATATAGAGCTGGAGTATTGGGCCGTGATATGTTTACTTGTTCACCTTGTTGACTCTAAACCTCTGCCAATTATTTGTTGTGATCTTGTTTACTTGTTCATGATTTGCTACATCGTTTCCCACATTACAACAGTGATTACACTCCAAAAGTACTTCATTGGCTGTAAAGTGCTTTGGGATGTCTGGTGGTCGTGAAAGGCGCTATATAAATGCAAGTCTTTGTTCTCATCTTTTGTAAATACATTTGCCGATTGGATTCAAATTTGAATTTAAAGAAGGTTTGCACACATCGAAGGTGAGAGAGATGCTGTAGGGCACACGCTAAGTCCAGTCGCTGAAAGTGATTAACAGACTGGGTTTTGTGTTTAGTCATCCCGGGTGTGTTGCAGAGACCTTCGCTGATCCCAAGGCTGGGGGAGGCACTCTGGGAGGTATGGGGAGCTGGGACTTGTCCATGAGAGTAACCGAAGGTATGAGAGCTGAAATAATCTCGAGTTAGAGAAGAGAAAAGGCCCAAAACTGGAACAGTCGGTAACAGGGCACCAATTAGTCTCATCTTATCTTGGAGACATCAAATACTTGACACACCGTGTTTAATGCAAAGCCGATTTATTCGACACATATCAAAACATTAAACTGCAGCCCAAATATAGGAGTTATTAACATCAGCAGAAACAAAACCTGACTGTCAGAGTGAACATGGTTCAGTCCTGGATGTGATTAACAGCAGCAATAACAGCAGAATCCAACCCCTGCAGTCACTTGTGAACTCGCTGGTGTCTCAGCCGGTTTGATGACTGAGTGAATCCCTTCCCACACACGGAGCAGGTGAACGGCCTTTCTTCGGTGTGTATGCGCTGATGTGTCAACAGATCTCTTTTGCTTTTAAAGCCCTTCTCACATTCAAAACATTTAAAATGTCTCTTATCAGTGTGAATAAGTTGGTTGTGAAGTGAGGTTTGTTAAACAAGTGAATCCCTTCCCACACACGGAGCAGGTGAACAGCCTCTCCCCGGTGTGACTGCGTCGATGAGCTTCCAGCTGGGACGGGTAATTGAATCCCTTCCCACAGTCCCCACATTCCCCACATTTACACAGCTTCTCCCCGGTGTGACTGCGTCGATGAGTTTCCAGTTTGGACGGGTAATTGAATCCCTTCCCACAGTCCCCACATTCCCACGGTTTCTCCGTGGTGCGGGTGTCCTTGTGTCTCTCCAGGTTGGATGATCAGTTGAAGCCTCGTCCACACACACAACACGTGTATGGTTTCTCCCCGCTATGAATGGTGATGTTTTCAGGCTGTGTAACTGGTTAAAGCTCTTTCCACAGTCAGTGCACTGGAACACTCTCACTTGGGTGTGTGTGTGTCTCGGGCCTTCTCCAGTCACACTGATGTTTAAAATCTTTCACCACAAACAGAACAGACAAACATTTCTCCTTCCATTTTCAAAGGCTGATGATATACAGGTCCTGATGAATCGAGTCAGATCTTGATGTGATGTTTCGTTTGAGTTTCCAGTCTGTAAATGCTGCCCTTCAAATATCCTGTAAAAGGAGTTTACAAACATCATCACTGTAAGTACAGGATTGAAATCCAGAACAGACAATTCTATTTTCTATGGAACATTCTTTCCTCTCTTGTTATGCCAAACATGTGATCCAACCAAACTAAACTCAACCAGCTTTGTAGCACTCACGCCTGTGAGTCAGAAAGTTGTGGGTTCAAGTTCCACTCCAGAGACTTGAGCACAAAACTCTAAGCTGACACTCTAAGCAGTATTAAGTGATTGCTGCACTGTTGGAGGTGCCGTCTTTCAGATGTTATCCCCAGTGTCCTGACCAATATTTATCCCTCAACCAACATAACAAAAACAGAGTGTCTGGTCATTATCACATTGCTGTTTCTGGGAGCTTGCTGCACGCAAATTGGCTGCCTCGTTTCCGACATTACAACAGTGACTACACTTCAAAAATACTTCATTGGGTATAAAGTTCTTGGGAGAACCGGTAGTCATGAAAGGCGCTATATAAATTCAAGTCTTCTTTTTCTTCTTTCTAAAAGAAGCCAAGATTATCAATAAAGTCCCAACAAAAGCAAAGTGAATTTTCCCAACTAAACCAGAATGTTGATATCGGTGTCTATGAGACACTCTGTAACCTGAGCTTCCCACCGGTCACAGAAGGTATCAAGCATACCGATGGACACCGCCTGTTCCTTTTCCAGGGCCACAGACAAGACTGCAAAAGAGAAGTAGGCAACCAGAGAAACCCAGCATGGGTCCCGCCCATACTGGGCCTACAAATTGCTGTTTGAGCCGGGCCGGAGAGCAGGTCCAGGAGAAGCTCCTCCGTCTTACCCACCCCGCTCCGCTCGGCTCCGGGTGGTGAAAGATTAGGAACGAGGGGCTGAAGTGTAACCAGGAGTTGAGGAGCAGCCCCTTCAGGTAACTATCCAGGGGCTGTAACCTCTCACACTGAATATCTACATGGCCCATGGACCCCTCTAGGCCGCAAACATCACCTGCGGCCTGGGAGTGGGTGGCGGGGACCAATAACCTTTTGCCCAGAGAGCTCCATCTCCCGGGCGCCGGGACCCGGTTGGGAACAGACACCCTGAAGCCCCGCCCACTCTTTGTTCCAGCAACAACGAGGCAGCGCATGCGCCGTGACCCCGCCCTGTCCAAGACAAACACGGGGCCTGAGGCCTACACCGGGTGTTTATAATGATTCCCGGCCCACCCGCCAGTCCAGTTCCTCCCCACCGCCCACAAGAAGGCTGAGGGGAGACCTAATAGAAGTCTTTAAAATGATGAAAGGTTTTCATCGAGTGAATACAGAGAGAATGTTTCCACTTGCGGGGAAGAGCATAACTTGTGCCATCAATATAAAGTAATCACCAAGAAATCCAATCGGGAATTCAGAAGAAAATTATTTACCCAAAGAGAAGCGAATAGTGCAGATGCATTTATGGTGAGGCTGGAGCAGTATAGATGGGAGAAAGGAACAGAGGGTTAGGCTGATACTAGATGAGGAAAGACGGGAGGAGGCTCGAGTGAAGCATAAACTCCGGCATGGACTAGTTGGGCCGAATGGCCTGTTTATGGGCCGTCTGTCCGAAGTAATCCTGGTGTAAAACTCCCACCACCTCCTGGAACTGTCACTTCCGCCGTTTTCCGTCTGCACCACTCGCACTGCGCATGCACAGAGTACAGCCCCATCCTGCGTCTGCGCACTGGGCTCCTGTACTTACTGATAGGGCACTTTCTGCGGCGCGGCGCATTCTGGGTAAACATCTCGCCATTGAGTAGTCCATTTGGGGAACGGAATTATATTTTCTAATCCCATCGAGATTGGGGCCGGAGGGGCAATAAATAAAATTAATAAATAAAGTATATAAAAAATTAGTAAGCGGCCTGCAGTATGTATTACATTTTTTAAACGGCGAGAAACTTTTAAATGTTGGTGTTCAGAGAGATTTGAGTGTCCTCGTTAAGAAACACAGAAAGCTAGAATGCAGGTACAGCAAGCAATAAAGAAGGCAAATGGCATGCTGTCCTTTATTGCAAGGGGGTTGGAGTATAAGAGTTAGGAAGTCTTGCTACAATTGTACAGGGCCTTGGTGAGACCACACCTGGAGTACTGTGCACATTTTTGGTCTTATCTGAGAAAGGATACGTCCTTGGAGGAGATGCAACGGAGGTTCACTAGATTGATTCCTGGGATGAGAGGGTTGTTCTATGATGTGAGACTGTGTAGAATGGGCTTGTATTCGCTGGAGTTTAGAAGAATGAGAGGTGATCTCATTAAAGGTTCTGAAGGGGATTGTTTCCCCGGGCTGGTGTGTCTAGAACTATGGGAGCATAGTCTCAGGATAAGGGTTATGTCATTTAAGACTGAGATGATGAGGAATTTCTTCACTCAGAGGGTAGTGAATCTTTGGGATTCTCTGCCCCAGAGGGCTGTGGATGCTCTTTGAGTATATTCAAGGCTGAGATAGATATTTGGTCTCTAAGGGAATCAAGGGATAAGGAGATCGGGTGGGAAAGTGGAGTTGAGGTTGGTGATCGTATTAAATGGCGGAGCAGGCTCTAGGGGCCATATGGTCTACTCCTGCTCCTATTTCTTATGTCCTTATGTACAATATAAAAGATTCCCAAAATCAAGGAAGTGAAGGAAGAAATCACTCAGGTATTGGCCATAATCTTCCAATCCTCCTTAGAACAGGGTGGTGCCAGAGGACTGGAGAATTGCAAATATTACACCCTTGTTCAAACAAGGGTGTAAAGATAAACCCAGCAACTATAGGCCGGGCATTTTAATCTTGGTAGTGGGGAAACTTTAAGAAACATTAATCAGAAATCAGAGACAGAATTTAAGAAATTGGACAAGTGTGGATTAATTAAGGAAAGCCAGCACAGATTTGTTAAAGGCAAATTGTGTTTAACCAACTTAATCAAGTTTTTTGATAAGGTAACGGAGACAGTTGATGAGGGCAATGCCTGGATATTCATAGGGACCATGTCTCACTGTATTGTAATTGAAGGGACTCCTTACCTCAGGGTAATACCTGGATATTCAAAGGGGCACTGTCTTTCTGTGTTGAAATTCAAGTGACTCTTCATTCAGAGGGTTGTGAATATTTGGAATTCTCTTCCCCAGAGGGCTGTGGATGCTCAGTCACTGAATATATTCAAGGCTGAGATAGATAGATTTTTGGAGTCTAGGGGATTCAAGGGATATAGAGATCGGGCAGGAAAGTGGAGTTGAGGTCGCTGATAATTCATGATCTTATTGAATGGCGGAGCAGGCTCGAGGGGCCATATGGCCTACTCCTGCTCCTATTAAGTTCTGATATGTTTCTTCTCTCAGAGGGTTGTAAATCTGTGGAATTCGCTGCCTCAGAGAGCTGTGGAAGCTGGGACATTGAATAAATTTAAGACAGAAAGAGACAGTTTCTTAAACGATAAGGGGTTTATGGGGAGTGGGCGGGGAAGTGGAGCTGAGTCCATGATCAGATCAGCCATGATCTTATTAAATAGAAACATAGAAAATAGGTGCAGGAGTAGGCCATTCGGCCCTTCTAACCTGCACCACCATTCAATGAGTTCATGGCTGAACATGCAACTTCAGTACCCCATTCCTGCTTTCTCGCCATACCCCTTGATCCCCCCAGTAGTAAGGACTTCATCTAACTCCTTTTTGATTATATTTAGTGAATTGGCCTCAACAACTTTCTGTGGTAAAGAATTCCACAGGTTCACCACTCTCTGGGTGAAGAAGTTTCTCCTCATCTCAGTCCTAAATGGCTTACCCCTTAGTCCGGAGTTCCCGTCAATCACCTGGGTCGTGTTAATGCTGAGTGTGACGGTCTGAGTTGAAGCCGTCAGTTACGTCATTCAATAAATGTAAATTTTCCAAGGTTTACTAAATGGGGGGCGAGTCTACGCTGAGGATCTGTCACGGTTTTGGTCTCCAAATCCAATCCCTAGAATGGTTACAGCACGGAAGGCGGCCATCCGTGCGGGCTCTCAGCTAGTCCCACTCCCCAGCTCTTTCCACGTAGCCTGCAATGTTTTTCTTTCAGGTACTTACTTACCTTTCAGATACACCCTTTTGTGTTTGCGTCCACCTCGCCACCCTTTCAGGCAGTGATCCTAACCCCTCTCTGTGTAAAAAATATTTTTTTCTTATGTCGCCTTTGGTTCTTTTGCGAATCACCTTAAAACTGTGCCCTCTGGTTCCCGACCCTTCCACCAATGGGAACAGTTTCTCTCTCTATCTACTCTGTCCAGACCCCTCATGATTTTGAACACCTCGATCAAATCTCCTCTCAACCTTCTCTGCTCCAAGGAGAACAACCCCAGCTTCTCCAGTCTCTCCACATCACTGAAGTCCCTCATCCTTGGAATCATTCTCGTAAATCTTTTCTCCTCCTTCTCTAAAACCTTCACATCCTTCCTAAAGTGCGGTGCCCAGAATTGGACACAATATTCCAGTTGGGGCCGAACCAGTGTTTTATACAGGTTCATCATAATTTCCACACTTTTGTACTCTATTTATGAAGCCCAGGATCACGTAAGCCTTTTTAACTGCTTTCTCAACCTGCCCTGCTACCTTCAACAATTTGTGCATATATACCCCCAGGTCTCTCTGTTCGTGCACCCCCTTTAGGATTTTACACTTTAGTTTATATTTCCTATCCTCATTCTTTCTACCAAAATGTAACACTTCACATTTTTCTGCATTAAATTTCATCTGCCAGGTGTCCACCCATTTCACCAGCCTGTCTATATCCTCCTGAAGTCTATCACTATCTTCCTCACTAATCACGATACTTCCACATTTTGTGTCATCTGCAGATTTTGAAATTGTGCCCTATACACCCACGTACAAGTCATTAATATATATCAAGAAAAGCAGTGGTCCCAGTACCGACCCCTGGGGAACACCACTGTATACCTTCCCCCAGTCCGAAAAACAACCGTTCACCACTACTCTCTGATTCCTGTCACTGAGACAATTCCATATCCATGCTGCCACTGTCCCTTTTATTCCATGGGCTTCAACTTTGCTGCAAGTCTATTATGTGGCATTTTATCAAACGCCTTTTGGAAGTCCATGTACACCACGTCAACCGCATTGCCCTCATCAACCCTCTCTGTTACCTCATCAAAACACTCGATCAAGTTGGTTAAACACGATTTGCCTTTAACAAATCCGTGCTGCCTTTCCTTAATTAATCCACCCTTGTCCAATTTTATTAATTTTGTCCCTGATTACTGTTTCACTACTGAAGTTAAACTGGCCGGCCTATAGTTGCTGGGTTTATCTTTACACACTTTTTATTGTGTTCAAAATTTGATCAGGTAAATTAGGAAAAACTATTTCCACTAGTCGGTGAGTCAGTAACTTGAAGGCATCAAATTCAAATCATCACCAAACGGCTCAGACCCAGGGGTGAACTATCGAACACACTGTACAACAATGTTTGGTACACTCACTGTCCCTCCGCATCTGTGTCTGGAGAGAAGGTGATGGGTTTCTCTTAAATGTTGTTCTCATCGAGGTGATGGATGCCAGCACTGGGGAATGAGGTATTCTGAGCACCTAGTGTCTCCTATAAACACTCTCCAGTCAGGTACAGCACGGGTTAGATGCAGAGTAAAGCTCCCTCTATACTGTCCCATCAAACACTCCCAGGGCAAGTACAGCACAGGATTAGATGCAGAGTAAAACTCCCTCTACACTATCCCATCAAACACTCCCAGGGCAGGTACAGAGGGTTAGATACAGAGTAAAGCTCCCTCTACACTGTCCCATCAAACACTCCCAGGGTAGGTACAGCACGGGTGAGATACAGAGTAAAGCTCCCTCTACACTACCTCATCAAACACTCCCAAGGCCTCCCCTCCCTCTCCCCTGAAGGTGCTGACCCTGGCTGGGTTTAGTTCTACTCACTGGTTCCCCTCACCTGAAGGTGCTGACTATATGTGTGAACCTCGACATTGAGTGTGGACAGGCTATTCCACTGTCCTCAGCTGAGGCCTCACACATGCATTTTCCAGCAGGGTCACTGGACGCTCCACCCAATAGCTCAGTGGGTAAAGGCACCACCCAGTGTGACTGAGTGAAAGGAACAGGAGGGGCCAGGTTTAATCCTGTCTGTGTATCCTTCTCTTCTAGTCCCCTGTAAAAGGAGTTTACAAAAGTAATCACTGTAGATAGGAACAGGATAAGGCCATTCGGCCCCTTGAGCCTGTTCTGCCATTGAATTAGATTATGGCTGACTTGTATCTTAACTCCGTCTACCTGACTTGGTTCCATCACCCTGAATACCCTTGCCTAAAAAATCTATGAATTTCAGTTTGGGAATTTTTAACTGGCTCCCAGCCTCAGTTTAATGGGGAACAGGCATATAAATTGTCCAGAAAAAGCAGCAAACCTGAGGACTGGGAGAAATTTAGAATTCAGCAGAGGAGGACAAAGGGTTTAATTAGGAAGGGGAAAATAGAGTATGAGAAGAAGATTGCTGGGAACATAAAAACTGACTGCAAAAGCTTCTATAGATAGGTGAAGAGAAAAAGATTAGTGAAAACAAACGTAGGTCCCTTGCAGTCAGATTCAGGTGAATTTATAATGGGGAACAAAGAAATGGCGGACCAGTTAAACAAATACTTTGGTTCTGTTTTCACGAAGGAAGACAGAAATAATCTTCTGGAAATACTATGGGACCGACGGTCTAGTGAGAAGGAGGAACTGAAGGATATCCTTATAAAACGGGAAATTGTGTTCAGGAAATTGATGGGATTGAAGGCCGATAAATCCCCGGGGCCTGATAGTCTGCATCCCAGAGTACTTAAGGAAGTGGCCCTAGAAATAGTGGATGCATTGGTGATCATTTTCCAACAGTCTATCGACTCTGGGTCCGTTCCTATGGACTGGAGGGTAGCTAATGTAACACCACTTTTTAAAAAAGGAGGGAGAGAGAAAACGGGTAATTATAGATCGGTTAGCCTGACATCAGTGGTGGGGAACATGTTGGAATCAATTATTAAAGATGTAATAGCAGTGCATTTGGAAAGCAGTGACAAGATCGGTCTAAGTCAGCATGGATTTATGAAAGGGAAATCATGCTTGACAAATCTTCTGGAATTTTTTGAGGATGTAACTAGTAGAATGGACATGGGAGAACCAATGGATGTGGTGTATTTGGACTTTCAAAAGGCTTTTGACAAGGTCCCACACAAGAGATTGGTGTGCAAAATCAAAATGATATTGGGAGTAATATACTGACGTGTATCGGGAACTGGTTGGCAGACAGGAAGCAGAGAGTCGGGATAAACGGATCCTTTTCAGAATGGCAGGCAGTGACTAGTGGAGTGCTCAGTGCTGGGACCCCAGCTCTTTACAATATACATCAATGATTTGGATGAAGGAATTGAGTGTCATATCTCCAAGTTTGCAGATGACACTAAACTGGGTGGTGGTGTGAGCTGTGAGGAGGATGCTAAGAGGCTGCAGGATAACATGGACAGGTTAGGTGAGTGGGCAAATACATGGCAGATGCAGTATAATGTGGATAAATGTGAGGTTATCCACTTTGGGGGCAAAAACGCCAAGACAGAATATTATCTGAATGGCGGCAGATTAGGAAAAGGGGAGGTGCAACGAGACCTGGGTGTCATGGTTCATCAGTCATTGAAAGTTGGCATACAGGTACAGCAAGCGGTGAAGAAGGCAAATGGTATGTTGGCCTTCATAGCTAGGGGATTTGAGTATAGGAGCAGGGAGGTCTTACTGCAATTGTACAGGGCCTTGGTGAGGCCTCACCTGGAATATTGTGTTCAGTTTTGGTCTCCTAATCTGAGGAAGGAAGTTCTTGTTATTGAGTGAGTGCAGCGAAGGTTCACCAGACTGATTCCAGGGATGGCAGGACTGACATATGAGGAGAGACTGGATCAACTGGGCCTTTATACATTGGAGTTTAGAAGGATGAGAGGGGTTCTCATCGAAACATATAAGATTCTGACGGGACGGGACAGGTTAAATGTGGGTAGAATGTTCCCGATGTTGGCGAAGTCCAGAACCAGGGGACACAGTCTTAGGATAAGGGGTAGGCCATATTAGGACTGAGATAAGGAGAAACTTCTTCACTCAGAGAGTTGTTAACCTGTGGAATTCCCTACCGCAGAGAGTTATTGATGCCAGTTCATTGGATATATTCAAGAGGGAGTTAGATATGGTTCTTATGGCTAAAGGGATCAAAGGTGTAAGGAGAGAAAGCAGGAAAGGGGTACTGAGGTGAATGATCAGCCATGATCTTATTGAATGGTGGTGCAGGCTCAAAGGGCCGAATGGCCTACTCCTGCATCTATTTTCTATGTTTCTATGTTAACAGAGTTCTGGATTTCCACTACTCTTTCGAACATAAGAAATAGGAGCAAAAGTGGACCATATGGCCCCTCGAGCCTGCTTCACCATTCAATAAGATCAATGGCCGATCTTGTACTTCAGCTCCACCTTCACACCCGATCCTCGTATCCCTGGATTCCCTTAGTGTCCAAACATCTATCGATCTCCGCCCTGAATATACTCAACGACTGAGCATCCGCAGCCCTCTGGGGCAGAGAATTCCAGAGATTCACCACCCTCTGAGTGATGACATGTCTTCTGATCTCAGTCCTCAATGGCCAACCTTTAGCCTGAGACTGTGACCCCTGTGACCCTTGGTTCTAGGCTCTCCAGCCTGGGGGAACAGCATCTCAGCCTTTGTGTGAAGCAGGGTTTCCTGACATCACCCCGAATGGCCCAGCTCCAATTTTAAGGTTCTGCCATCAACTCCTTTAATCATCTTTCCCAGAGCTCCATGTTTGAATCCCTTCAATCCGGTTTCCGCTCCTGCCACATCACCAAAACGGCCTTCATCAAAATCACAAATGACATCCTTTGTGACTGTGACTGTGGTAAACTATCCCTCCTCATCCTCCTGGACCTGTCTGCAGCCTTTGACACGGTTGACCAGTCCATCCTCCTCCAACGCCTCTCCATCGTTGTCCAGCTGGGTGGGACTGCACTCGCCTGGTTCCATTCTTATCTATCTAATCGTAGCCAGAGAATCACCTGCAATAGCTTCTCTTCCCGCCCCCACATCGTTACCTCTGGTGTCCCCCAATGATCTATCCTTGGCCCCCTCCTATTTCTCATCTATATGTTGTCCCTTGGCGACATCATCCGGAAACACAGCGTCAGTTTCCACATGTACACTGACGACACCCAGTTCTACCTCACCACCACTTCTCTCGACCTCTCCACAGTCTCTAAATTGTCAGACTGCTTGACCGACATCCAGTTCCAGATGATCAGAAACTTTCTCCAATTGAATATTGGGAAGACCGAAGCCATTGTTTTTGGTCTCAGCCAGAACTCCGTTCCCTAGACACTGACTCGATCCCTCTCCCCAACTTCTGTCTGAGGCTGAACCAGACTGATCACCACCTAGGCGTCATGTTTGGCCGTGAAATGAGCTTTCGACCACATATCCACAGCATAACTAAGACTGCCTATTTCCACCTCTGTAACATCATCTGTCTCTGCCCTTGCCTCAGCTCATCTGCTGCTGAAGCTCTCATTTGACCTTTGTTACCTCTAGATTTGACTATTCCAGTGCATTCCTGGCTGGCCACCCACATTCTACCCTACGTAAACTAGAGGTAATCCAAAACTCGGCTGCCTGTGTCCTAACTCACACCAAGTCCCGCTCACCCATCACCCCTGGGCTCGCTGACCTACATTGACTCCCGGTTAAGCAACACCTCGATTTTAAAATTATGCCGCTTGTTTTCAAATCCCTCCATGACCTCGCCCCTCCCTATCTCTGTAATCTCCTCCTGCCCCACAGCCCCCCCAAGATGACTGCCCTCCTCTAATTTTGCCCTCTTCAGCATCCCTGATTATAAATCGCTCCACCATTGATGGCCGTGACTTCTGTTGCCTGGGCTCTAAGCTCTGGAATTCCCTGCTAACCCTCTCTACCTCTCTTTCCTCCTTTAAGACGCTCCTTAAAACTTACCTCTTTGACCAAGCTTTTGGTCATCTGCCCTAATTTTTCCTATGTGGCTCGGTGTCAAATTTTTTGTTTCATAATACTCCTGTGAAGCGCCTTGGGATGTTTCACTACGTTAAAGGTGCTATATGAATACAAGCTGTTGCTGTTATTGTTGTTGTCCCATTGTAATAGCTGGAAACATTGTAACAACTGGAAACATTTATCTGATCATTATCACATTGCTGTTTGTGGGAGCTTGCTGTGCACAAGTTGCCTGCCACGTTTCCCACATTACAATAATGACTGCACTCCAAAAGCACTTCATTGGCTTTGAGATGTCCGGTGATTGTGAAAGGCGCTATATAAATCCAAGTCTTTCTTCTTTCACCGGATTCTTTCAGAGACTTTGGGCCATGGAAACATCTCCAGAGGTTTATAATCAGATCTGGTATTTTCCTTCTGCACTGCTTTTACTCGAACCCCCTGGTGTTCAGGTAGGTGGTGGAATAGCACATCTGGTTAACGGCGAGAAGAATTGTCAACCCTTCTGAAGGGACTAAAAGGAAGTTTGGGAATGGCTGGAGTTGGTGATTAAATTCAGTCTCTGCCTCAATCCGTCTCCCCACCCCCGAACCTAATCCAGCGACACACTCCGCCCAATCTCATCCCCATCTGTCTGCCTGTTCCGTCTGCTGCTGACACTGGGCTCGGGGAGTAAAGGGAGTGATTAAGACCAGCAAGTCTGCACTTCCTCCTCAGCCTTTTAAAATTGCTCTTTGAGACCACTATCCAATTTCCCTATTAAAGTAATTCATGCAGCTATTGCATATTTTCACCTGCTTCTGTGTAACCAATTATTTTTCTCACCATAAAAATGTATCTTTTGCCGATTCACTCAGTAACTGAGACTCCCACAATCCCTAGCAGCAAGAACAGCCCCCTCCCCCCATTGGTCACAATGAGAGAACTTTTCACACATGCGCACCTCACCAACCACTTTAACCACTATTTTAGAATTCTCTCGCGCGCCAAACTTTCACTTTTATCCATTAAAATGGGGCGGTCATTTCTCCTTTCAGTAATAAACATGACTGCCAGTCACAGCACTGTCTCACTGATTGAGTCAGGGGTCACCGCCTCCCAGCCCCCCCCCCCCCCGCCTCCGCTAGCGCTGAAGAATTGAGTTGGTGCCGGCTGCCTCAGCTCACCTTCCGCTAAAACCTTCAACCTTTATACCCTCCAACCTGAACTACGCTCTCCTAACCAGCCTCCCACACTGCACCCTCAGTGTGAGCTCATCTAAAACTCTGCTGTCTGTGTCCTAACTCGCTCCGAGTCCCACGCTCCCATCAGCCCTGTGCTCGCTGGCTTTCGGTCCGACAACACCTCAATTTCAAAATTCTCATCCTTATTTGAAAATCCCTCCATTGTATCGCTGCTCTCTGGGCCCTCCTCCAGCCCGACAACCCTCCGAGATATCTACACTCCTCCAGTTCCACTGTGGAAGAGAAAGTATGAAATGTGCTTAGTCCACAATTACCTGTCAGAAATGCCCCCACCCAACCCAGGTGCTGAGTCGCCGCTCGAATATGGAAATTGAATATTTGAAGACATCTGTTCTAATCCCCACGCTCAATAATCTGCTGTTGTGTCTCTGAATGCTCCCACTGTTGTATATGCTGACTATGGATGTACTCTATGTGTAGTCACTGTGAGATTGTATAAGATGGAGACTTGGTTACCTGATGTACGGTCAATAAGGTTCACACCGTGTACATACATGCTGGTACTACTAGAGGTTGCAACTGGTGGAGACGGAGGTGGGGGGGGGGGCATGTATAAAAGGCTGCACATCATGCTGGCATAGCACTCTGGAGTTTGGAATAAAGGACCACGGTCACTACAGTTCAAGTACAACATATTGCCTTGTGGAGTCATTCATAAGTACATTATACATAGAACACCCACTTCACTTCCTTGTGCCCAGTGGTGCTGTGAAACTAGTCGGCGATGAGCTGGATGTCAATGAATGGAAACATGCCAAGCTGGTCCTTCGTAACAGTCATTATCGGGGGAATGGTTCCGCTTGTTGAGACAGGGCTGGGATTGTAAACCTGTCTGGTTGTTGTAACCTGGAAGCTGAGCGATTAACAAACGATGACAGAAAACATTCCACAATTAAAGAGACATTCTGAAAGACTGGTCATTGGGGAAACTCTGTGGTGGGGGCTTGTTTTAACTACCTTGTGAAGTTTGTTCATTGTGTATAAACTGACCCAGTAACATACTCTGATCAAATCAACCCTGTGTCCAGACTGCGATCAAAGGGTTCAGGAAACTGACCGGGAAATGTGTAAAGGACTGCACAATATTGCAGGTACGGATAGGGTTTCAGAGGACAAAAGGGAAGTTAAGGCTCCACAGATGGAGTTGTGAAGTTGAGCTTTAATACAAATGCGAGTTGAAAGCACAAACTAATAAATTCCTCAATTGGACCTTGTTGAGGGTTGAGTTTTGTCGGAAGGTCCCTGTGACTCATTGTAGAGGCTGAATTATCGCCTCTGTTTATCGGGTCCTGTGGTGAGCACTAATTGGAACTCTCAGTGTGGGGTTTTCGGGATCCGCGATATCTCTGCAGCAGTGTAGGGCTCACGACACGGTGGTGTCGGAGATCAGGGCCTTGCTGATCGTTAGCTCGTTAATTCGACTGAATGCGGAAGAGAAACGGTCAGTGAAGTCGGGGTTCCTGTTTACTATCCCTACATAGTGATACACCACGTCCTGTGGGGCCTGCCCGGGGTGCTGACTGTACCAGAACACAGAAGGGCTCAAATCAAATCACATCAAATCACCGTGATTATCACATTATTTTACTAATAACAACATCTGGGTTACAGCAGTCAACGGGAGAGAGTTTTCACTGGGACTCCTGGTGGCCGGTTCTAAAGTATCTCCTTTCAGCTGACCTCAGACCGCGGTCACTGACCGAAGTGTCCCGAGGCCTCAGTGAGCCTCCGTGCACAGGAGCACACGGCGCTGTCGGCCGGCTACAGCTCAATCAGTTCTCGACTCGTTCAGAATGACAGAGAAACGGCCGTTAACTTCAATTTTCCCAAAGGAATGTGTCCGAATTCTGAGACCGACAGCCTTGCTCTCTCTCTGACTGTAAAGCTCCAGGTAATTGCTCGCATCGGGGATTGAATACTTACAATTCATGCTCCTCGAGGTTCCCTCCAGATATTGAGCTTCTGTTGACCACTGATCGATGGAGTCTCCAGAACTCCACCTTAAATAAAGGAGACTATGAAGGTATAAAGTCTTAGAATAAGGGGCCGCCCATTTAAAACTGAGATGAGGAGAAATTTCTTCTCTGAGGGTTGTGGATCTGTGGAATTCACTGCCTCAGAGAGAGCTGTGGAAGCTGGGACATTGAATACATTTAAGACAGAAATAAGGGGTTATGGAGAGCGGGCAGGAAAGTTGTCCTGAGTCCATGATTAGATCAGCCATGATCGTATTAAATGGTGGAGCAGGCTCGAGGGGCCGTATGGCCTACTCCTGCTCCTATTTCTTGTGTATGAGGGCAGAGTTGGCTAAAGTGGACTGGGAAAATAGATTAAAGTGTCGGATGGTTGATGAACAGTGGTGTACATTTAAAGAGATATATCACAACTCTCAAGAAATATATATTTCAGTGAGGATGAAAAGATATAAAAGAAAAGATAGCCATCCCTGGCTAACTAAAGAAATAAAGAACGGTATCTAATTAAAAACAAGGGCATACAAAGTGGCCAAAACTAATGGAAAGACAGAAGACTGGGAAGCTTTTAAAAGCCAGCAAAGAATGACTAAAAAAATGATTAAGAAAGGGATAGACTTTGAAAGTAAACTAGCACGAAATATAAAAACAGATAGCAAGAGTTTCTATAGGTATATAAAAGGAAAAGAGTAGCTAAAGTAAATGTTGATCCCTTAGAGGACGAAACCAGGGAATTAGTAATGGGGAACAAGGAGATGACAGAAACTCTGAACAAATATTTTGTATCAGTCTTTACGATAGAGGACACTAAAAATATCCCAACAGTGGATAGTCAAGGTGCTATGGAGGGGCGGGGCAGAGGGAGGAACTTAACACAATCACAATCACTAAGGAGGTGGTACTCAGTAAGATAATGGGACTAAAGGCAGATAAATCCCCTGGACCTGATGGCTTGCATCCTAAGGTCTTGAGAAGTAGCGGCAGGGATTGTGGATGCATTGGTTGCAATTTACAAAAATTCCCTGGATTCTGGGGAGGTACTAGCAAATTGGAAAACTGCAAATGTAATGTCCCTATTTAAAAAAAGAGGCAGACAAAAAGCAGGAAACCATAAACCAGTTAGCCTAACATCTTTGGTTGGGAAAATGTTGGAGTCCATTATTAAAGAAACAGTAGCAGGACATTTGGAAAAGCAAAATTCGATCAGGCAGAGTCAGCATGGATTTATGAAGGGGAAGTTATGTTTGACAAATTTGCTGGAATTCTTTGAGGATGTAATGAACAGGGTGGATAAAGGGGAACCAGTGGATGTGGTGTATTTGGACTTCCAGAAGGCTTTTGACAAGGTGCCACATAAAAGGTTACTGCACAAAATAAAAGTTCACAGGGTTGGGAGTAATATATTAGCATGGATAGAAGATTGGCTAACTAACAGAAAACAGAGTGTCGGGATAAATGGTTCATTCTCTGGTTGGTAATCAGTAATGAGTGGGGTGCCACAGGGATCAGTGCTGGGACCCAAGTATTTACAATCTATATTAATGACTTGGATGAGGGGACCGAGTGTAACGTAGCCAAGTTTGCTGATGATACAAAGATGGGAAGAAAAGCAATGTGTGAGGAGGACACAAAAAATCTGCAAAGGGATATAGACAGGCTAAGTGAGTGGGCAAAAATTTGGCAGATGGAGTATAATGTTGGAAAGTGTGAGGTCATGCACTTTGGCAGAAAAAAAATCAAAGAGCAAGTTATTATTTAAATGGAGAAACATTGCAAAGTGCTGCAGTACAGCGGGACATGGGGGTACTTATGCATGAAACACAAAAGGATAGTATGCAGGTACAGCAAGTGATCAGGAAGACCAATGGAATCTTGGCATTTATTGCAAAGGGGATGGAGTATAAAAGCACGGAAGTCTTGCTACAGTTATACAGGGTATTGGTGAGGCCACACCTGGAATACTGCGTGCAGTTTTGGTTTCCATATTTACGGAAGGATATACTTGCTTTGGAGGCTGTTCAGAGAAGGTTCACTCGGTTGATTCCAGAGATGAGGGGGTTGATTTATGAGGAAAGGCTGAGTAGGTTGGGCCTCTACTCATTGGAATTCAGAAGAATGAGAGGTGATCTTATCGAAACGTATAAGATTATGAGGGGGCTTGACAGGGTGGATGCAGAGAGGATGTTTCCACTGATAGGGGAGACTAGAACTAGGGGGCATGATCTTAGAATAAGGGGCCGCCCATTTAAAACTGAGATGAGGAGGAATTTCTTCCCTCTGAGGGTTGTGAATCTGTGGAATTCGCTGCCTCAGAGAGCTGTGGAAGCTGGGACATTGAATAAATTTAAGACAGAAATAGACAGTTTCTTAACCGATAAGGGAATAAGGGGTTATGGGGAGCGGGCAGGGAAGTGGACCTGAGTCCATGATCAGATCAGTTATGATTGTATTAAGTGGCTGCTTGAGGGGCCGTATGGCCTGCTCCTGCTTATATTTCTTATGTTGTAACTCAGCCCTGCAGAAAACATTCCAGGTTCCCCATGGAAACAGAATGAAGAACAGATCACGTTTCTCTTTCTTTAACCAAATATATGTCTATCTCTGTGTATACACAGGGAGACAACGCAACAGCTTAATGGTTAGACATAGATTGACAGGTAGATGAACAGATAAGACACAGAGAGAGAGGGACACACATTAACAGATAGATGGACAGACACAGATGTATAAATAAATGAACCAACCAAATAACGACGTTTTTAGGCAAAGCCCACACTCCACAGTGGCCGCAGATTCCCCGCCCTGGGACCCCGCACTTCACCTCCTCACTTGCAGCTTTCGGCCCGAAGGGGAGAATGTGAAGTGTTTCTGTCAGCACACGCAGACCCCGTCACCTCCGGAATCAAACCAAGAGCCTGCTTTCACTGAGCTGCCGGTGATTATTGGGCTCAGTGCCCGCGGCCCCGGGACATCTGATCACCCGATCCCGGGAATGGGCAAGGTACCGGCCTCACCCACGATCTGATGGACACATCGCGGAACTGCTCGGAAAGGGGAAAACACTTCGAGTGAAGTTTATTCTTCAAAAAGATTTTAATTTAAGGGAGGTCAGAATGGGGAATGCTCTGCCAGACACTTAGTGACGCAGACTCCATCAATTATTATTTTATAAAGGGAGAATATTGGGGTATTAGAGAATTATTACAGAGTTCGGGGGCCTTTGTTGTGTGGTAAGATTCTAAGATTCATTGAGAATGAATTCCTGAATAATGGCTCGATTCTGTATTGTACACCACATAGAAACAGCCCAAAAATCTGGCGGTGTGGTGAGAGAAAAATCCAAGTTACCTTCATTGCACCGAAAGTGTAAATGAGCCTTGAGAGGGCAGTGTGGGACAATGCTGTTGAACACTTTTGCAGTTTGTGTTTTAAAAAGTTAGAGAATACTATTTATCAAAGAGGGCTGAACTGACAGTGAGGAGGGAATGTCGCACTGCGGCCGGTGTGGGGTCAGCGAGACACAGTGAGTGTGAGTGTGAGCGGCCCACTGTGGATAAACCCGAGAAACAGTTTGATTTGTTCGTCAGACAGGAAGAAGCCTCTGAGTTGGTCATGAAGCAGGAATCTGTCTCCTTGTTAATTCTCCCAAATATAATTCCCCAATTCGAGGAGCAAGCCGACCTCCATGTTCAATTATTTCATCCTCCTTTCCATCTGATCCGATAGTGCTCCAGATTTACCGAGTTTCCCTGCTGATTTACACTCTGATCTGCACGGATGTGAGCGGCAGCTCCCTCAGCACGGGGATGTTAGTGAAGGGGGAATCCTATCCACAAACTGCTCCACGATCGCTGTGTTTAGAGTCCTGCACTGGTACAGACAGCACCCAAAACAGGCGGGGCCCATCAACACAGGAGGATTACTGGTCCAATCGGGGAGGGATCAGGGCCCTGACTGTGAGAGAGGTGCAAGTGACAGACAGCACCCCGCAAACTGTGCACCGTGAGGCCACAGTGTCACAAACATAAGAAATAGGAGCAGGAGTAGGCCATACGGCCCCTTGAGCCTGCTCCGCCATTTAATACGATCATGGCTGATCCGATCATGGACTCAGCTCCACTTCCCCGCACGTTCCCCAGAACCCTTTATCAGTTAAGAAACAGGTGATCTCTGTCTTAAATATATTCAATGTCCCAGTTTCCACAGCTCTCTGAGGCAGCGAATTCCACAGATTCACAACCCTCAGAGAGGAAATTCCTCCTCATCTCAGTTTTAAATGGGCGGCCCCTTATTCTAAGATTATGCCCTCCAGTTCTAGTCTCTCCCATCAGTGGAAACATCCTCTCTGCATCCACCTTGTCAAGCCCCCTCATAATCTTATAGGTTTCGATAAGATCACCTCTCATTCTTCTGAATTCCAATGATTAAAAGCCCAACCTACTCAACCTTTCCTCATAAGTAAACCCCCTCATCCCCGGAATCAACCGAGTGAACCTTCTCTGAACTGCCTCCAAAGCAAGTATATCCTTTCGTAAGTATATGGAAACCAAAACTGTACGCAGTATTCCAGGTGCGGCCTCACCAATTCTCTGTCTCTCCCCCTCCCTCCCTCGTCTCTCCCTCCCCCCTCCCTCGTCTCTCCCTTCCCCCCTCGTCCCCAGTCTGTCTCTCTCTCTCTCTCCCCCAGAGTCTGTCTCTCCATCTCGCTCTCCCCCATCCGCCCTCGTCTCTCTCCCCCTCCCTCCCCAGTCTCTCTCTCTCTCTCCCTCCCCAGTCTCTCTCTCTCTCTCCCTCCCCAGTCTCTCTTTCTCTCTCTCCCTCCCTCCCCAGTCTCTCGCTCTCTCCTTCCCTCCCCAGTCTCTCTCTCTTTCTCTCTCTCCTTCCCTCCCCAGTCTCTCTCTCTCCTTCCCTCCCCAGTCTCTCTCTCTCTCTCTCCCCCTCCCCAGTCTCTCTCTCTCCCCCTCCCCAGTCTCTCTCTCTCTCTCTCTCCCCCTCCCCAGTCTCTCTCTCTCCCTCCCCAGTGTCTCTCTCTCTCTCTCCCTCGCCCCAGTCTCACTCTCTCTCTCTCCCCAGTCTCACTCTCTCTCTCTCCCTCCATCCCCAGTCTCACTCTCCCTCCATCCCCAGTCTCACTCTCCCTCCTTCCCTCCCTCCATCCCCAGTCTCACTCACTCTCCCTCCCTCCCCAGTCTCACTCACTCTCTCTCCCTCCCTCCCCAGTCTCTCTCTCTCTCTCTCTCTCCCTCTCCCTCCCCAGTCTCTCTCTCTCTCTCGCCCCAGTCTCTCTCTCTCTCTCTCTCCCTCCCTCCCCACCCCTCACTGTCTATCTCGCTCCCTCACCACCCCGCAGTCTCTCTCTCACTCTCTCCCTCCCCCCAGTCAGTCTCTCTCTCGCCCCCAGTCTCTGTGTCTCTCGCCCCCAGTCTCTGTCTCTCTTGCCCCGCGACCCCCCAGTCTCTCTCTCCCCCCCCCAGTCTCTCTCTCTCTCTCTGCCCTCCCCGCCCCAGTTGGTGTGTGTCTCTCTCTCTCTCTCTCGCCCACCCCCGCCCCCAGTCTCTCTCCCACTTCCAGTCTCTCTCTCTCTCCCCCCCTCTCTTCCCAGTCTCTCTCTCCCCCTCCCTTCCCAGTCTCTCGCCCTCCCCCTCCCTCCCTAGTCGCTCGCCCTCCCCCTCCCTCCCCAGTTGCTCTCTCGCCCTCCCCTCCCTCCCCAGTCTCTCTCTCGCCCTCCCCCCTCCCTCCCCAGTCGCTCTCTCGCCCTTCCCCTCCCTCCCCTGTCGCTCTCTCGCCCTCCCCCTCCCTCCCCTGTTAATACAGGATGATATCAGGGCAGTTGTGAGAGACGATATTGGCTCTAATGAACAAAATGTTGAATCATTGTGGGTGGAGATTATAGATAGTAAGGGGAAAATGTCACTGGTGGGCGTAGTTTATAGGCCCCCAAATAATAACTTCACGGTGGGGCGGGCAATAATCAAGGGAATAATGGAGGCATGTGAAAAAGGAACGGCAGTAATCATGGGGGATTTTAACTTGTATATCGATTGGTCAAATCAAATCGCACGGGGTAGCCTAGAGGAGGAATTCATAGAATGCATACGGGATTGTTTCTTAGACCAGTATGTTACAGAACCTACAAGGGAGCAAGCTATCTTATATCTGGTCCTGTGTAATGAGACAGGAATAATAAATGATCTCCTAGTAAAAGATCCTCTCAGAATGAGTGATCGCAGTATGGTTGAATTTGTAATACAGATTGAGAGTGAGGAAGTCGTGTCTCAAACGAGCGTACTATACTTAAACAAAGGGGACTACAGTGGGATGAGGGCAGAGTTGGCTAAAGTAGACTGGGAACACAGACTAAACGGTGGCACAATTGAGGAACAGTGGAGGACTTTTAAAGAGCTCTTTCATAGTGCTGAACAAAAATATATTCCAGTGAAAAAGAAAGGCGGTAAGAGAAGGGATAACCAGCCATGGATCACACCAAGGAAATAAAGGAGAGTATCAAATTAAAAACCAATGCGTATAAGGTGGCCAAGGTTAGTGGGAAACTAGAAGATTGGGAAAATTTTAAACGACAGCAAAGAATGACTAAGAAAGCAATAAGGAAAGGAAAGATAGATTACGAAAGTAAACTTGCGCAAAACATAAAAACAGGTAGTAAAAGCTTTTACAGATATATAAAACGGAAAAGAGTGACTAAAGTAAATGTTGGTCCCTTAGAAGATGAAAAGGGGGATTTAATAATGGGAAATGTGGAAATGGCTGAGACCTTAAACAATTATTTTGCTTCGGTCTTCACAGTGGAAGACACAAAAACCATGCCAAAAATTGCTGGTCACAGGAATGTGGGAAGGGAGGACCTTGAGACAATCACTATCACTGGGCGGGTAGTGCTGGACAGGCTAATGGGACTCAAGGTAGACAAGTCTCCTGGTCCTGATGAAATGCATCCCAGGGTATTAAAAGAGATGGCAGAAGTTATAGCAGATGCATTCGTTATAATCTACCAAAAATTCTCTGGACTCTGGGGAGGTACCAACAGATTGGAACGCAGCTAATGTAACGCCTCCATTTAAAAAAGGGGGCAGACAAAAGGCAGGTAACTATAGGCCGGTTAGTTTAACATCTGTAGTGGGGAAAATGCTTGAAACTATCATTAAGGAAGAAATAGCGGGACATCTAGATAGGAATAGTGCAATCAAGCAGACGCAACATGGATTCATGAAGAGGAAATCATGTTTAACTAATTTACTGGAATTCTTTGAGGATATAACGAGCATGGTGGATAGAGGTGTACCGATGGATGTGGTGTTTATAGATTTCCAAAAGGCATTCGATAAGGTGCCACACAAAAGGTTACTGCAGAAGATAAAGGTACGCGGAGTCAGAGGAAATGTATTAGCATGGATAGAGAATTGGCTGGCTAACAGAAAGCAGAGAGTCGGGATAAATAGGTCCTTTTCGGGTTGGAAATCAGTGGTTAGTGGTGTGTCATAGGGATCGGTGCTGGGACCACAACTGTTTACAATATACATAGATGACCTGGAAGAGGGGACAGAGTGTAGTGCAACAAAATTTGCAGATGACACAAAGATTAGTGGGAAAGTGGGTTGTGTAGAGGACACAGAGAGGCTGCAAAGAGATTTAGATAGGTTAAGCAAACGGGCTAAGGTTTGGCAGATGGAATACAATGTCAGAAAGTGTGAGGTCATCCACCTTGGGAAAAAAAAACAGTAAAAGGGAATATTATTTGAATAGGGAGAAATTACAACATGCTGCGGTGCAGAGGGACCTGGGGGTCCTTGTGCATGAAACTCTTTTTGGAGTTCACCTGCAAAACATAAAACATTAAACGGTGCCACCCGACCTGGGTGACACTCCAGACATTTACAAGGCCCTTTTTTTTCCCCCCTTTTTTGGTTTTTTTTGTGTTTTTTCTTTTTTTTTTTGATGTTTTTTTTTGGGCACTAAAATCACAATTTTTCCCCAGTGCCCCCTATAAAAGGGAAGGGGACACTAAAAGCACCGGCAATTAAAACAAATTAACTTTAAAACGTAAAATCAAATTAAAATTTGGTTGCCGGGCGTGATGATGCACTCCAGTCCCTCCGGTGCCCACCTCTCGTCCTTGTGCATGAAACTCTTTTGAGTTTACCTGCGAAAACATAAAACATTAAAGAGTGCCACCCGACCTGGGTGACACTCCAGACATTTACAAGGCCCTTTTTTTTTCCCCCCTTTTTTTTGTTTTTTTTTGTGTTTTTCTTTTTTTGGTTTTTTTTTGGGCACTAAAATCACAATTTTTCCCCAGTGCCCCCTATAAAAGGGAAGGGGACACTAAAAGCACCGGCAATTAAAACAAATTAACTTTAAAACGTAAAATCAAATTAAAATTTGGTTGCCGGGCGTGATGATGCACTCCAGTCCCTCCGGTGCCCACCTCTCGTCCTTGTGCATGAATCCCAAAAAGTTAGTTTGTAGGTGCAGCAGGTAATCAGAAAGGCGAATGGAATGTTGGCCTTCATTGCGAGAGGGATGGAGTACAAAAGCAGGGAGGTCCTGCTGCAAATGTATAGGGTATTGGTAAGGCCGCACCTGGAGTACTGCGTGCAGTTTTGGTCACCTTACTTAAGGAAGGATATACTGGCTTTGGAGGGGGTACAGAGTCGATTCACTAGGCTGATTCCAGAAATGAGGGGGTTACCTTATGATGATAGATTGAGTAGACTGGGTCTTTACTCGTTGGAGTTCAGAAGGATGTGGGGCGATCTTATAGAAACATTTAAAATAATGAAAGGGATAGACAAGATAGAGGCAGAGAGGTTGTTTCCAATGGTCGGGGAGATTAGAACTAGGGGGCACAGCCTCAAAATACGGAGGAGCCAATTTAAAACCGAGTTGAGAAGGAATTTCTTCTCCCAGAGGGTTGTGAATCTGTGGAATTCTCTGCCCAGGGAAGCAGTTGAGGCTAGCTCATTGAATGTTTTCAAGTCACAGATCGATAGATTTTTAACCAATAAGGGAATTAAGGGTTACGGGGAGCGGGCGGGTAAGTGGAGCTGTGTCCACGGCCATATCAGCCATGATCTTGTTGTAGGGCGGAGCAGGCTCGAGGGGCTAGATGGCCTACTCCTGTTCCTAATTCTTATGTTCTCCCCCTCCCTCCCCAGTCGCTCTCTCGCCCCCTCCCTCCCCAATCACTCTCTCGCCCCCTCCCTCCCCAGTCATTCTCTCGCCCCCTCCCTCCCCAGTCACTCTCTCGCCCCCTCCCTCCCCAGTCGCTCTCTCTCCGCCTTTCCCTCCCCAGTCGCTCTCTCCACCCCCCTCCCTCCCCAGTCTCTCTCTCTCCGTCCTTCCCCCCCCAGTCTCTTCCCCCCCCCCCAGTCTCTCTCTCTACCCCCTCATCTCTCTCTCTTCACCCCCCCCCTGTCTCTCTCTCCCCCACCCTCCCCAGTCTCTCTCTCCGCCCCCCACCCTCCCCAGTCTCTCTCTCTCCCCCCTCCCAAGTCTCTCTCTCTCTCTCCCTCCCCCCCTATCAGTCTCTCTCTCTCCCTTCCCCAGTCTCTCTCTCTCTCTCTCTCTCCCCCATCCCCAGTCTCTCTCTCCCCCCCTCCCCCAGTCTCTCTCCCCCCCCGCCCCCAGTCTCTCTCTCCCGCCTCCCCCAGTCTCTCTCCCCCGCCTCCCCAGTCTCTCTCCCCCCCCTCCCCCAGTCTCTCTCCCCCCCTCCCCCAGTCTCTCTCCCCCCCCTCCCCAGGTCTCTCTCACCCCCCTCCCCAGGTCTCTCTCTCTCCTCCCAGTCTCTCTCCCACAGCCCTCACCCCCACAGTCTCTCGCTCGCTCCGCCTTAGTCTCTCTCTCTCCCCTTCCCTCCCCAGTCTCTCTCTACCCTTCGCTCCCCAGTCTCTCTCTACCCTTCGCTCACCAGTCTCTCTCTCCCCTTCCCACCCCAGTCTCTCTCTCCCCTTCCCTCCCCAGTCTCTCTCTCCCCTTCCCTCCCCAGTCTCTCTCTCCCCTTCCCTCCCCAGTCTCTCTCTCCCCTTCCCTCCCCAGTCTCTCTCTCCCCTTCCCTCCCCAGTCTCTCTCTCCCCTTCCCTCCCCAGTCTCTCTCTCCTCCTCCCTCCCCAGTCTCTCTCCCCCCTTCCCTCCCAAATCTCTCGCTCTCTCCCCCTCCCTCCCAAGTCTCTCTCTCTCTCCCCACCTCCCTCCCAAGTCTCTCTCTCTCTCCCCCTCCCTCCCAAGTCTCAGTCTCTCTCCCACTCCCTCCCAAGTCTCTCTCTATCTCCCACTCCCTCTAAAGTCTCTCACTCTCTCTCTCCCCCTCCCTCCCAAGTCTCTCTCTCCCCCTCCCTCCCAAGTCTCTCTCTCCCACTCCCTCCCAAGTCCCTCTCTCCCCCTCCCTCCCTCGTCCCTCTCTCTCTCCCTCTCCCTCCCAAGTCCCCCTCTCTCTCCCCCTCCCTCCCAAGTCTCTCTCTCTCCCTCCCCCTCCCTCCCAAGTCTCTCTCTCTCTCTCCCCCTCCCTCCCAAGTCTCTCTCTCTCTCTCTCTCTCCCACTCCCTCCAAAGTCTCTCTCTCTCTCTCTCCCTCTCCCTCCCAAGTCTCTCTCTCTCTCCCCCTCCCTCCCAAGTCTCTCTCTCTCTCCCCCTCCCTCCCAAGTCTCTCTCTCTCTCCCCCTCCCTCCCAAGTCTCTCTCGCTCTCCCCCTCCCTCCCAAGTCTCTCTCTCTCCCCCTCCCTCCCAAGTCTCTCTCTCTCTCTCTCCCTCCCTCCCAAGTCTCTCTCGCTCTCTCCCCCTCCCTCCCAAGTCTCTCTCTCTCTCTCCCCCTCCCTCCCAAGTCTCTCTCTATCTCCCACTCCCTCCAAAGTCTCTCTCTCTCTCTCTCTCCCTCCCTCCCTCCCAAGTCTCTCTCTCCCCCTCCCTCCCAAGTCTCCCTCTCCCACTCCCTCCCAAGTCCCTCTCTCCCCCTCCCTCCCAAGTCTCTCTCTCTCTCCCCCTCCCTCCCAAGTCTCAGTCTCTCTCCCACTCCCTCCCAAGTCTCTCTCTATCTCCCACTCCCTCCAAAGTCTCTCACTCTCTCTCTCCCCCTCCCTCCCAAGTCTCTCTCTCCCCCTCCCTCCCAAGTATCTCTCTCCCACTCCCTCCCAAGTCCCTCTCTCCCCCTCCCTCCCTCGTCCCTCTCTCTCTCCCTCTCCCTCCCAAGTCCCCCTCTCTCTCCCCCTCCCTCCCAAGTCCCCCTCTCTCTCCCCCTCCCTCCCAAGTCTCTCTCTCTCCCTCCCCCTCCCTCCCAAGTCTCTCTCTCTCTCTCCCCCCTCCCTCCCAAGTCTCTCTCTCTCTCTCTCTCTCTCTCCCACTCCCTCCCAAGTCTCTCTCTCTCTCCCTCTCCCTCCCAAGTCTCTCTCTCTCTCCCCCTCCCTCCCAAGTCTCTCTCTCTCTCCCCCTCCCTCCCAAGTCTCTCTCTCTCTCCTCCTCCCTCCCAAGTCTCTCTCGCTCTCCCCCTCCCTCCAAGTCTCTCTCTCTCCCCCTCCCTCCCAAGTCTCTCTCTCTCTCTCTCCCTCCCTCCCAAGTCTCTCTCTCTCTCTCCCCCTCCCTCCCAAGTCTCTCTCTCTCTCTCCCCCTCCCTCCCAAGTCTCTCTCTATCTACCACTCCCTCCAAAGTCTCTCTCTCTCTCTCTCTCCCTCCCTCCCTCCCAAGTCTCTCTCTCCCCCTCCCTCCCAAGTCTCTCTCTCCCACTCCCTCCCAAGTCCGTCTCTCCCCCTCCCTCCCTCGTCCCTCTCTCTCTCCCTCTCCCTCCCAAGTCCCCCTCTCTCTCCCCCTCCCTCCCAAGTCTCTCTCTCTCTCTCTCCCCCTCCCTCTCAAGTCTCCCTCTCTCTCTCTCTCTCCCACTCCCTCCCAAGTCTCTCTCTCTCTTCCCCTCCCTCCCAAGTCTCTCTCTCTCTCCCCCTCCCTCCCAAGTCTCTCTCTCTCTCCCCCTCTCTCCCAAGTCTCTCTCTCTCTCCCCCTCCCTCCCAAGTCTCTCTCTCTCTCCCCCTCCCTCCCAAGTCTCTCTCTCTCCCCCTCCCTCCCAAGTCTCTCTCTCTCTCTCTCTCCCTCCCTCCCAAGTCTCTCTCTCTCTCTCCCCCTCCCTCCCAAGTCTCTCTCTCTCTCCCCCTCCCTCTCAAGTCTCTCTCTCTCTCTCTCCCTCCCTCCCAAGTCATTCTCTCTCTCCCTCTCCCCCTCCCTCCCAAGTCTCTCTCTCTCGCTCCCCCTCCCTCCCAAGTCTCTCTCTCTCTCTCCCCCTCCCTCCCAAGTCTCTCTCTCTCCCCCTCCCTCCCAAGTCTCTCTCTCTCTCTCCCCCTCCCTCCCAAGTCTCTCTCTCTCTCCCCCTTCCTCCCAAGTCTCTCTCTCTCTCCCCCTCCCTCCCAAGTCTCTCTCTCTCTCCCCCTCCCTCCCAAGTCTCTCTCTCTCTCCCCCTCCCTCCCAAGTCTCAGTCTCTCTCCCCTCCCTCCCAAGTCTCTCTCTCTCTCCCCCTCCCTCCCAAGTCTCTCTCTCTCTCCCTCCCTCCCAAGTCTCTCTCTCTCTCTCTCTCTCTCCCCCTCCCCCCCAAGTCTCTCTGTCTCTCTCCCCCTCCCTTCCAAGTCTCTCTCTCCCTCCCTCCCTCCCAAGTCTCTCTCTCTCACCCCTCCCTCCCAAGTCTCTCTCTCTCTCTCCCCCTCCCTCCCAAGTCTCTCTCTCTCTCCCCCTCCCTCCCAAGTCTCTCTCTCTCTCCCCCTCCCTCCCAAGTCTCGCTCTCTCTGCCCTTCCCTCCCAAGTCTCTCTCTCTCTCCCCCTCCCTCCCAAGTCTCTCTCTCTCTCTCTCTCTCTCCCCCTCCCCCCCAAGTCTCTCTGTCTCTCTCCCCCTCCCTTCCAAGTCTCTCTCTCCCTCCCTCCCTCCCAAGTCTCTCTCTCTCACCCCCTCCCTCCCAAGTCTCTCTCTCTCTCCCCCTCCCTCCCAAGTCTCAGTCTCTCTCCCCCTCCCTCCCAAGTCTCTCTCTCTCTCCCCCTCCCTCCCAAGTCTCTCTCTCTCTCCCCCTCCCTCCCAAGTCTCTCTCTCTCTCCCCCTCCCTCCCAAGTCTCTCTCTCTCTCTCTCTCCCCCTCCCTCCTAAGTCTCTCTGTCTCTCTCCCCCTCCCTCCCAAGTCTCTCTCTCTCTCTCTCTCTCTCTCCCTCCCTCCCTCCCAAGTCTCTCTCTCTCCCCCTCCCTCCCAAGTCTCTCTCTCTCTCTCTCCCCCTCCCTCCCAAGTCTCTCTCTCCCACTCCCTCTCAAGTCTTTCTCTCCCCCTCCCTCCCAAGTCTCTCTCTCTCTCTCTCCCCCTCCCTCCCAAGTCTCTCTCTCTCTTTCTCCCTCTCCCTCCCAAGTCTCTCTCTCTCTCTCTCTCTCTCCCCCTCCCTCCCAAGTCTCTCTCTCTCTCTCTCTTTCCCCCTTTCTCTCTCCCCCTCCCTCCCAAGTCTCTCTCTCTCTCCCCCCCCCCTCCCTCCCTCTCTCTCTCTCTCTCTCTCTCCCCCTCCCTCCCAAGTCTCTCTCTCTCTCTCCCCCTCCCTCCCCAGTCTCCCCGAGAAAGAGACGTGAGTCCGGGGTCGGCGAGAGGCCTATAAAGGCCGCGAGAGGCACCGGGAGGTGCATGGAGAGGCATGCCGTGCAGCTACAGGGAGAGGGAAAAAAAGAAGTAGAAAGAAACAGAAAGGTGACGTCACAGCCAAGGGGGTAAGTTATTGGCTGTTGACTGGCAAGTAGTTTTTCTTTTTTCTCTTCTATAACAGTGAGTAAACTTTAGCATTGTTGTTGCCAATTTAAGTTAATCTAAGGGTTAAGTCATGACAGGAGAGCTCGGTCACGTGATATGCTCCTCCTGTACCATGTGGGAAATCAGGGACACTTCCGGTGTCCCTGACGACTACGTGTGCGGGAAGTGTATCCACCTCCAGCTCCTGACAGACCGCGTTGTGGAGTTTGAGCTGAGGATGGATTTACTCTGGAGCATCCACGATGCTGAGAATAACGTGAGTAGCATGTGTAGCGAGTTGGTCTTACCGCAGATGAAGGGTCCACAGCCAGCTAGGGAATGGAAGACCAGCAGGAAGAGCAGTGCAAGGAAGGTAGTGCAGGGGTCCCCTGCAGTCATCCCCCTGCAAAACAGATACACCGCTTTGGGTACTGTTGAGGAGGATGACTCATCAGGGGAGGGCAGCAGCAGCTAAGTTCCCTCCCCCAGTCTCTCTCTCTCTCTCTCTCTATCCCACAGTCTCTCCCCACAGTCTCTCTCTATCTCTCTCCCCCCAATCTCTCTCTCTCTCTCTCCCTCTCCCCACAGTCTCTCTCTCTCTCTCTCCCTCTCCCCCAGTCTCTCTCTCTCCCCCTCTCTCACCTCAGTCTCTCTCTCTCTTCTCTCTTCCCCCCCCTCCCCGAGTCTCCCTCCCCCCCTCCCCCAGTCTCTCTCTCCAATCCCCTCGTCTCTCTCTCCCCCTCCCCTCCCCTCCCCCAGTCTCTCTCTCCCCTCTCCCTTCCCCTCCCCCAGTCTCTCTCTCCACCCTCCCCTCCCCTCCCCCAGTCTCTCTCTCCCCCTCCCCTCCCCCAGCCTCCCCCTCCCCCATCTCTCTCCCCCCCTCCCCTCCCCCAGTCTCTCTCTCCCCCTCCCCCAGTGTCTCTCTCCACCCTCCCCTCCCCCAGTCTCTCTCTTCTCACCCCCTCCGCTCCCCCAGTCTCTCTCTCCCCCCTCCACTCCTCCCTCTCTCTCCAGACTCCCCTCCCCCAGTCTCTCTTCCCCCCTCCCCTAGTCTCTCTCCCACTCCCCTCCCCCAGTCTCTCTCCCCCCCCGCTCGCCTCCCCTCCCCCAGTCTCTCTCTCCCCCCCTCGCCTCCCCTCCCCCAGTCTCTCTCTCTCTCTCCCCCCATTCTCTCTCTCTCGTCTCTCTCCCCCCCTCTCTCCCCCCCAGTCTCTCCCTCTCTCTCCCCTCAGTCTCTCTCTCTCTTTTCCCCCTCCCCCAGTCTCTCTCTGCCCCTCCCCTCCCCCAGTCTCTCTTCCCCCCCTCCCCCAGTCTCTCTCTCCCCCTCCCCCAGTCTCTCTCTCCTCCCCTCCCCTCCCCATCTCTCTCTCCCCCTCCCCTCCCCAGTATCTCTCTCCCTCTCCCTCCCCCAGCCTCTCACCCCTCCCCTCCCCCAGCCTCTCTCTCTCCCCCCTCCCCCAGTCTCTCCCCCTCCCCCAGTCTCTCCCCCTCCCCCCTCCCCCAGTCTCTCTCCCTCCCCCCTCCCCATCCCCAGTCTCTCTCCCTCCCCCCCTCCCCTCCCCAGTCTCTCTCCCTCCCCCCTCCCCTCCCCTTCCCCAGTCTCTCCCCCCTCCCCCAGTCTCTCTCTTCCCCCTCCCCTCCCCCAGTCTCTCTCTCCCTCCCCTCCCTCAGTCTCTCTCTCCCTCCCCTCCTCCAGTCTCTCTTTCCCCCTCCCCTCGTCTCTCTCTCCCCCTCCCCCAGCATCTCTCTCCACACTCCACTCCCCCAGCATCTCTCTCCCCGCCTCCCCTCACCCAGTCTCTCTCTCCCCTCCCCCATTCTCTCACACCCCCTCCCCCAGTCTTTCACCCCTCCCCTCCCCCAGTCTCTCACCCCTCCCCTCCCCCAGTCTCTCACCACTCCCCTCCCCCAGTCTCCCACCCCTCCCCTCCCCTCCCGCTGTCTCTCTCTCTCCCCCCTCCCCAGTCTCTCTCCCTCCCCGCTCCCCAGTCTCTCTCCCTCCCCCTCCCCTCCCCCGTCTCTCTCCCTCCTCCCTCCCCCAGTCTCTCTCCCTCCCCTTCCCCTCCCCCAGTCTCTCTCCCTCCTCCCTCCCCTCCCCCAGTCTCTCTCCCTCCCCCCTCCCCTCCCCAGTCTCTCTCCCTCCCCCTCCCCTCCCCCAGTCTCTCTCCCACCCCCTCCCCCAGTCTCTCTCTCTCGCCCCTCCCCTCCCCCAGTCTCTCTCTCGCCACCATCCCCTCGTCTCTCTCTCTCACCCTCCCCTCCCCCAGTCTCTCTCTCTCTCCCCCTCCCCTCCCCCAGTCTCTCTCCATCTCCCCCTCCCCTCCCCCAGTCTCTCTCTCCCCCTCCCCTCCCCCAGTCTCTCTCTCTCTCCCCCTCCCCACCCCCAGTCTCTCTCTACCCCCTCCCCTCCCCCAGTCTCTGTCCCCCCTCCCCCAATCTCTCTCCCCCCCCCTCCCCCAGTCTCTCTCCCTCTCCCCTCCCCCAGTCTCTCTCTCCCCCCCTCCCCTCCCCTCCCCCAGTCTCTCTCTCTCTCTCTCTCTATCCCCACAGTCTCTCCCCACAGTCTCTCTCTATCTCTCTCCCCCCAATCTCTCTCTCTCTCTCCCTCTCCCCACAGTCTCTCTCTCTCTCTCTCCCTCCCTCTCCCCCCAGTCTCTCTCTCTCTCCCCCTCTCTCCCCTCAGTCTCTCTCTCTCTTCTCTCTTCCCCCCCCTCCCCGAGTCTCCCTCCCCCCCTCCCCAGTCTCTCTCTCCCCCTCCCCTCGTCTCTCTCTCCCCCTCCCCTCCCCTCCCCCAGTCTCTCTCTCCCCTCTCCCTTCCCCTCCCCCAGTCTCTCTCTCCACCCTCCCCTCCCCTCCCCCAGTCTCTCTCTCCCCATCCCCTCCCCCAGCCTCCCCCTCCCCCATCTCTCTCCGCCCCCTCCCCTCCCCCAGTCTCTCTCTCCCGCTCCCCCAGTGTCTCTCTCCACCCTCCCCTCCCCCAGTCTCTCTCTTCTCACCCCCTCCGCTCCCCCAGTCTCTCTCTCCCCCCTCCCCCCGTCTCTCTCTCCAGACTCCCCTCCCCCAGTCTCTCTCCCCCCCTCCCCTAGTCTCTCTCCCACTCCCCTCCCCCTGTCTCTCTCCCCACCCGCTCGCCTCCCCTCCCCCAGTCTCTCTCTCCCCCCCTCGCCTCCCCTCCCTCAGTCTCTCTCTCCCTCTCCCCCCATTCTCTCTCTCTCGTCTCTCTCCCCCTCTCTCTCCCCCCCAGTCTCTCCCTCTCTCTCCCCTCAGTCTCTCTCTCTCTTTTCCCCCTCCCCCAGTCTCTCTCTGCCCCTCCCCTCCCCCAGTCTCTCTTCCCCCCCCTCCCCCAGTCTCTCTCTCCCCCCTCCCCCAGTCTCTCTCTCCTCCCCTCCCCTCCCCATCTCTCTCTCCCCCCTCCCCTCCCCAGTATCTCTCTCCCACTCCCTCCCCCAGCCTCTCCCCCCTCCCCTCCCCCAGCCTCTCTCTCTCCCCCCTCCCCCAGTCTCTCCCCCTCCCCCAGTCTCGCTCTCTCTCCACTCCCCCAGTCTCTCCCCCTCCCCCCTCCACTCCCCCAGTCTCTCTCCCCTCCCCCCTCCCCCAGTCTCTCTCCCTCCCCCCTCCCCTCCCCTTCCCCAGTCTCTCCCACCTCCCCCAGTCTCTCTCTTCCCCCTCCCCTCCCCCAGTCTCTCTTTCCCCCTCCCCTCGTCTCTCTCTCCCCCTCCCCCAGCATCTCTCTCCACACTCCACTCCCCCAGCATCTCTCTCCCCCCTCCCTCACCCAGTCTCTCTCTCCCCTCCCCCATTCTCTCACACCCCCTACCCCAGTCTCTCACCCCTCCCCTCCCCCAGTCTCTCACCACTCCCCTCCCCCAGTCTCCCACCCCTCCCCTCCCCTCCCCCAGTCTCTCCCCCTCCCCTCACCCTGTCTCTCTCTCTCCCCCCCTCCCCCAGTCTCTCTCCCTCCCCGCTCCCCAGTCTCTCTCCCTCCCCCCTCCCCTCCCCCGTCTCTCTCCCTCCTCCCTCCCCTCCCCCAGTCTCTCTCCCTCCCCCCTCCCCTCCCCAGTCTCTCTCCCTCCCCCCTCCCCTCCCCCAGTCTCTCTCCCTCTCCCCTCCCCCAGTCTCTCTCTCCCCCCCTCCCCTCCCCTCCCCCAGTCTCTCTCTCTCTCTCTCTCTATCCCCACAGTCTCTCCCCACAGTCTCTCTCTATCTCTCTCCCCCCAATCTCTCTCTCTCTCTCCCTCTCCCCACAGTCTCTCTCTCTCTCTCTCCCTCCCTCTCCCCCCAGTCTCTCTCTCTCTCCCCCTCTCTCCCCTCAGTCTCTCTCTCTCTTCTCTCTTCCCCCCCCTCCCCGAGTCTCCCTCCCCCCCTCCCCAGTCTCTCTCTCCCCCCTCCCCTCGTCTCTCTCTCCCCCTCCCCTCCCCTCCCCCAGTCTCTCTCTCCCCTCTCCCTTCCCCTCCCCCAGTCTCTCTCTCCACCCTCCCCTCCCCTCCCCCAGTCTCTCTCTCCCCCTCCCCTCCCCCAGCCTCCCCCTCCCCCATCTCTCTCCGCCCCCTCCCCTCCCCCAGTCTCTCTCTCCCGCTCCCCCAGTGTCTCTCTCCACCCTCCCCTCCCCCAGTCTCTCTCTTCTCACCCCCTCCGCTCCCCCAGTCTCTCTCTCCCCCCTCCCCCCGTCTCTCTCTCCAGACTCCCCTCCCCCAGTCTCTCTCCCCCCCTCCCCTAGTCTCTCTCCCACTCCCCTCCCCCTGTCTCTCTCCCCACCCGCTCGCCTCCCCTCCCCCAGTCTCTCTCTCCCCCCCTCGCCTCCCCTCCCTCAGTCTCTCTCTCCCTCTCCCCCCATTCTCTCTCTCTCGTCTCTCTCCCCTCTCTCTCCCCCCCAGTCTCTCCCTCTCTCTCCCCTCAGTCTCTCTCTCTCTTTTCCCCCCTCCCCCAGTCTCTCTCTGCCCCTCCCCTCCCCCAGTCTCTCTTCCCCCCCTCCCCCAGTCTCTCTCTCCCCCCTCCCCCAGTCTCTCTCTCCTCCCCTCCCCTCCCCATCTCTCTCTCCCCCTCCCCTCCCCAGTATCTCTCTCCCACTCCCTCCCCCAGCCTCTCCCCCCTCCCCTCCCCCCAGCCTCTCTCTCTCCCCCTCCCCAGTCTCTCCCCCTCCCCCAGTCTCGCTCTCTCCCCACTCCCCCAGTCTCTCCCCCTCCCCCCTCCACTCCCCCAGTCTCTCTCCCTCCCCCCTCCCCCAGTCTCTCTCCCTCCCCCCTCCCCTCCCCTTCCCCAGTCTCTCCCCCCTCCCCCAGTCTCTCTCTTCCCCCTCCCCTCCCCCAGTCTCTCTTTCCCCCTCCCCTCGTCTCTCTCTCCCCCTCCCCCAGCATCTCTCTCCACACTCCACTCCCCCAGCATCTCTCTCCCCCCCTCCCCTCACCCAGTCTCTCTCTCCCCTCCCCCATTCTCTCACACCCCCTACCCCAGTCTCTCACCCCTCCCCTCCCCCAGTCTCTCACCACTCCCCTCCCCCAGTCTCCCACCCCTCCCCTCCCCTCCCCCAGTCTCTCCCCCTCCCCTCACCCTGTCTCTCTCTCTCCCCCCTCCCCCAGTCTCTCTCCCTCCCCGCTCCCCAGTCTCTCTCCCTCCCCCCTCCCCTCCCCCGTCTCTCTCCCTCCTCCCTCCCCTCCCCCAGTCTCTCTCCCTCCCCCCTCCCCTCCCCAGTCTCTCTCCCTCCCCCCTCCCCTCCCCCAGTCTCTCTCCCACCCCCTCCCCCAGTCTCTCTCTCTCTCCCCCTCCCCTCCCCAGTCTCTCTCTCTCGCCCCTCCCCTCCCCAGTCTCTCTCTCACCCTGCCCTCCCCCAGTCTCTCTCTCTCTCCCCCTCCCCTCCCCCAGTCTCTCTCCATCTCCCCCTCCCCTCCCCCAGTCTCTCTCTCTCCCCCTCCGCTCCCCCAGTCTCTCTCTCTCCCCCTCCGCTCCCCCAGTCTCTCTCTCTCCCCCTCCCCTCCCCCAGTCTCTCTCTCTCTCCCCCTCCCCACCCCCAGTCTCTCTCTACCCCCCCTGCCCCAGTCTCGATCTCTCCCCCCTCCTCTCCCCCAATCGCTCTCTCCCCCCTACCCCAGTCTCTCTCCCTCCCCCCTCCCCCAGTCTCTCTCCCTCCCCCCTCCCCCAGTCTCTCTCCCTCCCCCCTCCCCATCCCTAGTCTCTCTCCCTCCCCCCTCCCCTCCCCCAGTCTCTCTCTCCCCCCTCCCCTCCCATCACCCAGTCTCTCTCACTCTCTCTATCCCCACAGTCTCTATCCCTCTCCCCACAGTCTCTCTCTCTCTCTCCCCACAGTCTCTCTCTCTCTCTCCCTCTCCCCCCAGTCTCTCTCTCTCCCCCTCTCTCCCCTCAGTCTCTCTCTCTCTTCTCTCTTCCCCCCCCTCCCCGAGTCTCTCTCTCTCCCCTCCCCAGTCCCTCTCCCCTCCCCTCCCCCAGTCTTCCTCCCTCCGACCCTCCCCATGTCTCTCTCCCTCCCCCCTCCACTCCCCAGTCTCTCTCCCTCTCCCCCCCAGTCTCTCTCTCCCCCTCCCCTCGTCTCTCTCTCCCCCTCCCATCCCCTCCCCCAGTCTCTCTCTCCCCTCTCACTTCCCCTCCCCCCAGTCTCTCTCTCCACCCTCCCCTCCCCTCCCCCAGTCTCTCTCTCCCCCTCCCCTCCCCCAGTCTCCCCCTCCCCCATCTCCCCCCCCCCCCTCCCCCAGTCTCTCTCTCCCCCTCCCCCAGTGTCTCTCTCCACCCTCCCCTCCCCCAGTCTTTCTCTTCTCTCCCCCCTCCCCCCGTCTCTCTCTCCAGACTCCCCTCCCCCAGTCTCTCTCCCCCCTCCCCTAGTCTCTCTCCCACTCCCCTCCCCCAGTCTCTCTCCCCCCCCTCGCCTCCCCTCCCCCAGTCTCTCTCTCCCCCCTCTCTCTCCCCCCCAGTCTCTCCCTCTCTCTCCCCTCAGTCTCTTTCTCTCTCTTTTCCCCCCTCCCCCAGTCTCTCTCTGCCCCTCCCCTCCCCCAGTCTCTCTTTCCCCCCCTTCCCCCAGTCTCTCTCTCCCCCCTCCCCCAGTCTCTCTCTCCGCCCCTCCCCTCCCCATCTCTCTCTCCCCCTCCCCTCCCCAGTATCTCTCTCCCCCTCCCTCCCCCAGCCTCTCCCCCCTCCCCTCCCCCAGCCTCTCTCTCTCCCCCCTCCCCCAGTCTCTCCCCCTCCCCCAATCTCGCTCTCTCCCCACTCCCCCAGTCTCTCCCCCTCCCCCTCCCCTCCCCCAGTCTCTCTCCCTCCCACCTCCCCTCCCCAAGTCTCTCTCCCTCCCCCCTCCCCCAGTCTCTCTCCCTCCCCCAGTCTCTCTCCCTCCCCCCTCTCACTCCCCCCTCCCCATCCCTAGTCTCTCTCCCTCCCTCCTCCCTTCCCCCAGTCTCTCTCCCTCCCCCCTCCCCTCCCCCAGTCTCTCCCCCTCCCCTTCCCCAGTCTCTCCCCCCCTCCCCCAGTCTCTCTCTTCCCCCTCTCCTCCCCCAGTCTCTCTCTCCCTCCCCTCCCTCAGTCTCTCTCTCCCTCCCTTCCCCCAGTCTCGCTCTCCCCCCTGCCTCCCCTAGTCTCTCTCCCGTCCCCCAATCTCTCTCCCCCCTCCCCGTATCGCTCTCTCTCTTTCTATCCCCACAGTCTCTCTCTCCCGCTCCCCCGTCTCTCTCTCTCTCTCTCCCCCAGTCTGTCCCTCTCTCTCACCCTCTCACCCCTCAGTCTCAGTCTCTCTCTCTCTCTCTTCTTTCTACCCCCTCCCCCAGTCTCTCTTTCCCCCTCCCCTCGTCTCTCTCTCTCCCTCCCCCAGCATCTCTCTCCACACTCCCCTCCCCCAGCATCTCTCTCCTCCACTCCCCTCACCCTGTCTCTCTCTCCCCTCCCCCATTCTCTCACCCCCCCCTCCCCCAGTCTCTCACCCCTCCCCTCCCCCAGTCTCTCACACCTCCTCTCCCCCAGTCTCTCACCACTCCTCTCCCCCAGTCTCTCACCACTCCCCTCCCCCAGTCTCCAACCCCTCCCCTCCCCTCCCCCAGTCTCTCCCCCTCCCCTCCCACTGTCTCTCTCTCTCCCCCCTCCCCCAGTCTCCCTCCCCCCTACCCTCCCCATGTCTCTCTCCCTCCCCCCTCCCCAGTCTCTCTCCCTCCCCCCTCCCCAGTCTCTCTCCCTCCCCCTCCCCTCCCCCGTCTCTCTCCCTCCTCCCTCCCCCAGTCTCTCTCCCTCCCCTTCCCCTCCCCCAGTCTCTCTCCCTCCTCCCTCCCCTCCCCCAGTCTCCCTCCCTCCCCCCTCGCCTCCCCAGTCTCTCTCCCTCCCCCCTCCCCTCCCCCAGTCTCTCTCCCACACCCTCCCCCAGTCTCTCTCTCTCTCCCCCTT
>NC_091988.1:107771308-107846576 GCF_044704955.1 Pristiophorus japonicus | reverse complement strand
CTCTCTCCCCCCCCCCCCCAGTCTATCCACGTAACTGAAGTCCCTCATCCCTGGAACCATTCTCGTAAATCTCTTCTGTCCCCTCTACAAAGCCTTCATGTCCTTCCTAAAGTGTGATGCTCCGAATTGGACACAATACTCCAGCGGCCGTGTCTATTTGCAACACCAAATTTCTGATTGGTCCCCTTGGGGGGTCAAGAGCAGATTTATGATTGGTGCTTTTGGAGGTCAAGAGCAGATTTCTGATTGGTGCCCTTGGAGGACAAGACACACCCAGCAGTCTGCGTGGACAAACATCTATGTGAGCTGCCAATCTACTCTCGTGCTGTCTCTTTCCCCTCTTAGTTTCTTTCTCACTTCCCTACACTTTTATGTTCAGTCTGATGCTCCGTATATTATCAAACTGAAGTTTGTCATGCTTCATCCTACCCTCCAACTCCTTTGCCATCCAGTGAGCTCTGGCTGTGATTGGTCCTTGTACCTAGACTGCCCCTGAACCATCGCCTCTTTAAAGGCCACCCATTTCTCCATATCATTTCTGCCTGCAGGTCTGTGACTCCAATTTACCCGGGCCACATCCCTCCTCAATTCCCTGAAATTATCTCTTCTCCAGTTGTATTTTAATTTTAGATTGCTCCTTGTCCTTCTCCATAACTAATATAAACATTATGATACTATGATCATTATTCCCAAGATGCTCCCCGACTGTGACCTTCTCCATTTGAAGCACTTCAATCCCCAGGACTCGAATAGCAATGCCTCCTTCCTCGTTGGGCAAGAAACATACTGATCAAGAAAGTTCTCCTGAACACACTTCAGAAATTCCTCCCCTTCTCTGCCCTTAACACAATCACTGCCCCATTCAATATTGGGGTAGTTAAAATCTCCCATTATCAGTGTTCTATAGATCCCAATAATTCCAAACCTGCCCCTCTATCTCCTTCCCAATATTTGGCAGCCTATAAATTACACAAAGTAGTGTAAATAGCTCCTTTACTGTTTTTCAACTCAAGATGTGAAAAACCAATTTGGATTTGGACTAAAAAGGGCGACGCAGCAGGGCGCGTCCGGGATACACTCAACAACCTTTGTTAGTTTTGCCATCAACAAAGAAACCACACATTCTACTAATCACATACATGTTAATCACTGTCTATAATACAAAAAATGCTGTTTTAAAAATATATGAAATGCCAGACTTGCCTGAAATAAAGCTTTGGGAAAACAAAGAAAGACACAAATCCAATCTACACTGTCCAGTTTTATATATCAATGTGCCAATATTGCGAAGACAAGTGAAGCAGTGACAGTAAGATCCAGGAGCCGCGAACACTGGCCTGGTTATCACCGGGGAAAACGAAACATCGCCCCACAACACTGACAAGGAAATCAATCCATTATTTGCCCATTTACCTATTTCACCGTTTGACACGCATTTAAGGATTTCAACTAATTTATCACCCTGCTCTTCCAGGCCGCTGGGTCAAATATCATTTGCAACCTCTGGCTTTCCAAAACACCTGTTCGATGTTGTCCATCGCATGGTCACTATATATATTCCAGGATTAATCAAATAACGTTTACAAAACAGAGAGTAATGCTATTTATCCCGTTCCCATGTCCAGTGCACTCCTGTTGTTTTTCAGATTCTTCACCCTAACCTTTCCCACTGCCGTTTGCCCATTGTGTCTCTGTTCAGTGAGAAGCTGCCAGTCAGATTATACTGGACTAAAGAGGAAGGAGAGAGATTTTAACAGCCAATTCAGAGCTTTCAGAATCATTATTATAAATCTTTCACACCTCAGCAGAAGACAAAGCAGGAATTAGCACAGGCTGAGCACGTTTGCCGGGTCTGGCTCCTGGGGCAGTGACTCACGGGGCCATTCGTGGCAGCAGGGTGAAAACTGGCTGCACCGGTGGGAAAATCGGCATCTCCGTGGATTGCAATGTGGGCCGAGCTATAATTAACTTCCAACTGTTTTTGGCAACAGTAACAGCAGAGTGCAAAAGGCCCAGGGAAAAAATGGAGTGTCACGTACTCCAGAATGTTCTTTCTTTTACGCTGTTCAAGACTCCCTACGACAGTGCAAGTCCCGGAACTGTGAAGCAGCAGAGAGATTTAGGAGTCCGTGTACACAAATCATTTAAAGCTGGTGCAGTTTACAAAAAGTAATGAAAAAGGCTATTGGAACATTGGCCTTTATCTTGACGGGGGCTGGAATACAAAGGGAGCAAGTGATGCTTCAGTAAGTGCACATCTGGAGCAGTGCATCCAGTTCTGCACACCGCACGCCAGCAAGGATAGTGGCCTTGGAAGGAGCGCAGACTCACCAGAATTAGCTTCCGACCCCAAATCCTTTTCACGAATGTCTACTTTCACTCCAGTAGCATTGGTAGCCTCTGCCACTGCCTCAGCCCATCTGCTGCTGAAACCCTCATCTTTTGTTATCGCCAGACGCAACTATTCAAAGGCTCTCCTGACAGGCATCATTTTGCACCCTCCGTAAACTTGTGTTCATCCAAAACTCGGCTGTCTGTGTCCTAACTCGCACCAAGTCCCGTTCACCCATCACCCCTGTGCTCACAGACCTACAGTGGCTCCAGGTTAATCAACGCCTCGATTTCAAAATTCTCATCCTTGTTTACAAATCACTCTATGGCCTCGCTCCTCCCATCTCTCTAATTTCCTCCGAGATCTCTGCGCTTCTCCAATTCTGGCCTCTTGCGTCCCCCCGATTTGAATCAGGGCAGATGACCATTTAATCATGTTATTTTTGAATTTTGTTATATTGATTAAACCCTAATTTTGGCTATTACAAATTTCATTTACTGAGGAAAATGTACAGCAGATGGAAAAAATGACCAGAAAGAATTTTAAACGATTTTCAGGAAAAAGATACCACAGCACCTCCTAGTGATCATGGTCTGTAATTACACCGTGACAGGAGCCAGTTTACATAGCGCTTTTCTATTCTAAATGTGGAAATGGAAATTTGTAATGGGAAAAATTGGCACAAAAATGTAAAACATGAAACAAGAGGATTTTGTAGACAGGAATTGTGTGCTCTTGCTATTGGGATATGTTGAGAGGTAGGAGTGGGTCTCATGCTAAGTGATACGATATGCTCTGTATCTTACCTGACTGTGTTGTCTTTGAGTTGCTAGCGGTATCGCCATGTCCTCTTCTGATTCCTTCTGTATCTTGTGCTGTTTTCTCATTGTTCTGTACTCCCTTCTCTTTCTTTTCATGTTCCTCATATATCTTCGCAAGCTCTTCCTCCGCTCCCACTGCCTGCCTTGGTTTGCTCCCTCGCCATTTCCCTTGCATCACTACTACTTTAGGAACACAAGGGGAAGAGGCTTTCCCGCCATTCCATTCGATCGTGGCTGATGTGTGGCTGAACTCCATCCACCCGCCTTGGGTCCAAAGCCCTTGTGTAATAACAATCGAGCAACCTCAGATTGGACATTTTCAATTGAGCCCCGTTCTCAGCAGTGTTTTGGGGAGTTCTCGATTTCCACTACCCTTTGTGTGAAGAACCCCACAATAGCCTTGCTGTAAATTTTAGGTTCTGTCCCCTTGTTCTGGACTCCGCCCACCAAACGAACCAGTTTTTCTCGATCTACCCGATCAACTCCTTTAATCTTAAATGCCTCAATTAGATCACCCCATAATCTTCATCCTCGGGGATACAAACCCAGTCTCTGCAACCTATCCTCAGATTGCAACTGTTTCCCTCTCCCTTTCTGTTTGCTCTCCCTGGTTAGTTCCCCTCTGCACACTTTGGTTCCTTGCTCTTTCATGACTCTCGATTTCCCTGCCCTCCTACATCCTGTTGCCTGCCTGCCCTGATACCACCAGTCCTAACCGTCTTCACCTCTTCCTATCTTTGCATCAACCTTTCTGAGGATGCTCTCCCATCCGTCCTATGGCAACCTCATCACTTGCTCCCCTCACTGTCACCCATCTTCCCGGAGCCTTATCGCCTCGCTCGGTCATCCTTCCCATCCACTTCATCACCCCTCATTATTCTCACATCTCCCTTCAGCTCACTCTTCTCGTACCCCCTCACATTTTCACCCATGCCCCTCTGCGCCCCCAAATGCTCGCAGGCAGGACAGCTCTGGCAGTCACTTCTCTTTCCCAATCTCCGTCAGACTTCCTGTGTGCCAACCCAGGTCTCCATGTCCTGCTGAGCTTCTACCGTGTACTCCCACTTCAGGTTCCAACTTCACCACTTTCTGTCAAACTGGCCTGTTGGTTCTGAAAGATGTGCATGTGCTTCAAATGTCACCGGGGTGGAAGGTGAGGCACCAGCACGGGTGTGGCAGCAGCAAGGACAGGGAGGCTGGTCTGGCCCACAGGTCTGCTGCAGGTCCAGCAGGGGCAGCGGGGTGACTCTGAGCAGAGCTGCCTGCGGGAGGCCTGAGCACGACGAAAGCATGGCTGGGTCTTGGAGCACAGAAATGGCCGAGGGGTTTGGGGGAGGGCGTCGAGCAATGCACAAAGTGCTGAGATTAGGAAAATGAGCAGGCCTAAAGATGGGGCGGTGGGCAAGTGACTTGAAAGAATGTGGCCTAAAGTGGGGCTAGAGGTGGAGCAGTAAAATGTTGACATAAAAAGTATCACTCAAAGATCGGACACAGCAAGTAATGTTCATGTGCACCAGGTGCAATCATTTTAATGTTATAAATACTATACAGTATTAATATATTTACACTTACAGTATGCATAGAGTACATGTTTAGTAATGGCATAAATGTGATTAACATATTGACAGCATTAGTCACTATTACACAACAGTATAAGTTCAATATATTACTACAGTATATATGTAGTATTATATACAGTACTTATTTCCATGGCATATATACAATAGAACTCCATTAGATAAACTATTACATGCTGTATAGAAACGATATTATACATTAGGTACAGTATAAATACATCATATAAATGTATACAGTACATGTGGTTTATTACACAAGGGTATTTATAAAGCATTATTGGCAATATGTACACTGTATGGCGTAATATACCAGGCAGCATTTTTAACATATTTATACAATATGTATACAGTATGTATAAAGGTTATAGTGCCGTATACTATAGATTATATACGGTATATATACAGTATTAGTTGATCTTCTGTGCCGTTGGACAAGAGAATTTAAGATGACACGCAGTCTTCAGGTGGCAAGGGTTTGGAGGCTGGAGATAAAAGGGCAAGACTGAGGAGCAAATAGGAGGCGAGAGGAAGTCGATGGGCTGTAGGAAGGGGTGGAGGTGGCAAAGATTCAGAGGCAAGCTAGAGGAGGTTCAGAGGTCAGGGCAAGGTAGGTGGGCTAGAGGTCAGGGGAGGGGAGGGAAGGTAAAGGAGCGGCAGAAGTCAGGATGGGGTAAGGTTTAGAAGGGTCAGAGGTTAAGTAGAATCAATTCAGAGGTCAGGGAGAGGGAAGATAGAATATGGTCAGAGGTGGGAGTGATGGTGGTGGAGGGTCGGAAGTCAAGAAGGGCTAAGTCTGAGAAGGGTCAGAGGTCATGGGAGGGGGCAGGGAGAGGAGGGTCAGAGGACAGTGAGGCGGAAGGTGGAGAAGCGTCCGAGGTCAAGGGCAGGATCAGAGGTCAGGGGCAGGGAGAGTGGAAGGGTCAAGGAGGGGGAAGATGGATGAGGGGGAGGGTAGAGGTTCAGGGAAGGAGAAGAGGTCGGGGAGGGAGGGGGAAGAGGTCGGGGGGGGTGAAGAGGTCGGGGGGGGTGAAGAGGTCGGGGGGGTGAAGAGGTCGGGGGGGGTGAAGAGGTCGGGGGGGGTGAAGAGGTCGGGGGGGGTGAAGAGGTCGGGGGGGGTGAAGAGGTCGGGGGGGGTGAAGAGGTCGGGGGGGGTGAAGAGGTCGGGGGGGGTGAAGAGGTCGGGGGGGGTGAAGAGGTCGGGGGGGTGAAGAGGTCGGGGGGGTGAAGAGGTCGGGGGGGTGAAGATTTCGGGGGGGGTGAAGAGGTCGGGGAGGGGGAGGGGGAAGGGTCGGGGAGGGGGAGGGGGAAGGGTCGGGGAGGGGGAGGGGGAAGGGTCGGGGAGGGGGAGGGGGAAGGGTCGGGGAGGGGGAGGGGGAAGGGTCGGGGAGGGGGAGGGGGAAGGGTCGGGGAGGGGGAGGGGGAAGGGTCGGGGAGGGGGAGGGGGAAGGGTCGGGGAGGGGGAGGGGGAAGGGTCGGGGAGGGGGAGGGGGAAGGGTCGGGGAGGGGGAGGGGGAAGGGTCGGGAAGGGTCGGGGAGGGGGAGGGGGAAGGGTCGGGAAGGGTCGGGGAGGGGGAGGGGGAAGGTTGGGGAGGGGGAGGGGGAGGGGGAAGGGTCGGGGAGGGGGAAGGGTCGGGGAGGGGGAAGGGGAGGGGAGGGGGAAGGGTCGGGGAGGGTGAAGGGTCGGGGAGGGTGAAGGGTCGGGGAGGGTGAAGGGTCGGGGAGGGTGAAGGGTCGGGGAGGGGGAAGGGTCGGGGAGGGGGAAGGGTCGGGGAGGGGGAAGGGTCGGGGAGGGGGAAGGGTCGGGGAGGGGGAAGGGTCGGGGAGGGGGAAGGGTCGGGGAGGGGGAAGGGTCGGGGAGGGGGAAGGGTCGGGGAGGGGAAAGGGTCGGGGAGGGGAAAGGGTCGGGGAGGGGAAAGGGTCGGGGAGGGGGAAGGGTCGGGGAGGGGGAAGGGTCGGGGAGGGGGAAGGGTCGGGGAGGGGGAAGGGTCGGGGAGGGGGAAGGGTCGGGGAGGGGGAGCGGGAAGGGGAGGGGGAGCGGGAAGGGTCGGGAAGGGGGAGGGGGAAGGTTCGGGGAGGGGGAGGGGGGTAAGGGTCGTGGAGGGGGAGCGGGAAGGGTCGGGGAGGGGGAGCGGGAAGGGTCGGGGAGGGGGAGCGGGAAGGGTCGGGGAGGGGGAGCGGGAAGGGTCGGGGAGGGGGAGCGGGAAGGGGGAGCGGGAAGGGTCGGGGAGGGGGAGCGGGAAGGGGGAGCGGGAAGGGTCGGGGAGGGGGAAGGGTCGGGGAGGGGGAGGGGGAAGGGTCGGGGAGGGGGAAGGGTCGGGGAGGGGGAGGGGGAAGGGTCGGGGAGGGGGAGGGGGAAGGGTCGGGGAGGGGGAGGGGGAAGGGTCGGGGAGGGGGAGGGGGAAGGGTCGGGGAGGGGGAGGGGGAAGGGTCGGGGAGGGGGAGGGGGAAGGGTCGGGGAGGGGGAGGGGGAGGGGGAGGGGGAAGGGTCGGGGAGGGGGAGGGGGAAGGGTCGTGGAGGGGGAGGGGGAGGGGGAAGGGTCAGGGAGGGGTCGGGGAGGGAGTGGTCGGGGTGTGGGAGAGGTCGGGGAGGGAGAGGTCGGGGAGGGAGAGGTCGGGGTGTGGGAGAGGTCGGGGAGGGAGAGGTCGGTGTGAGAGGGGTCGGGGAGTGAGAGGGGTCGGGGAGGGGAGGGGGGAGAGGGGTCGGGGAGTGGGAGGGGTCGGGGAGGGAGAGGTCGGGGAGGGAGGGGTCAGGGAGGTGAGGGGGAAGGGTCGGGGAGGGGGAGGGGGAAGGGTCGGGGAGGGGGAGGGGGAAGGGTCGGGGAGGGGGAGGGGGAAGGGTCGGGGAGGGGGAGGGGGAAGGGTCGGGGAGGGGGAGGGGGAAGGGTCGGGGAGGGGGAAGGGTCGGGGAGGGGGAAGGGTCGGGGAGGGGGAGGGGGAAGGGTCGGGGAGGGGGAGGGGGAAGGGTCGGGGAGGGGGAGGGGGAAGGGTCGGGGAGGGGGAGGGGGAAGGGTCGGGGAGGGGGAGGGGGAAGGGTCGGGGAGGGGGAGGGGGAAGGGTCGGGGAGGGGGAGGGGGAAGGGTCGGGGAGGGGGAGGGGGAAGGGTCGGGGAGGGGGAGGGGAAGGGTCGGGGAGGGGGAGGGGGAAGGGTCGGGGAGGGGGAGGGGGAAGGGTCGGGGAGGGGGAGGGGGAAGGGTCGGGGAGGGGGAGGGGGAAGGGTCGGGGAGGGGGAGGGGGAAGGGTCGGGGAGGGGGAGGGGGAAGGGTCGGGGAGGGGGAGGGGGAAGGGTCGGGGAGGGGGAGGGGGAAGGGTCGGGGAGGGGGAAGGGTCGGGGAGGGGGAAGGGTCGGGGAGGGGGAGGGGGAAGGGTCGGGGAGGGGGAGGGGGAAGGGTCGGGAGGGGGAGGGGGAAGGGTCGGGGAGAGGGAGGGGGAAGGGTCGGGGAGGGGGAGGGGGAAGGGTCGGGGAGGGGGAGGGGGAAGGGTCGGGGAGGGGGAGGGGGAAGGGTCGGGGAGGGGGAGGGGGAAGGGTCGGGGAGGGGGAGGGGGGAAGGGTCGGGGAGGGGGAGGGGGAAAGGTCGGGGAAGGGGTCGGGGAGGGGTCGGGGGAGGGGGAAAGGTCGGGGAAGTGGTCGGGGGAGGGGACGGGGAGGGGGAGGGGGAGGGGGAAGGGTCGCGGAGGGGGAAGGGGAAGGGTCGGGGAGGGGGAGGGGGAAGGGTCGGGGAGGGGGAGGGGGAAGGGTCGGGGAGGGGGAGGGGGAAGGGTCGGGGAGGGGGAGGGGGAAGGGTCGGGAAGGGTCGGGGAGGGGGAGGGGGAAGGGTCGGGAAGGGTCGGGGAGGGGGAGGGGGAAGGTCGGGGAGGGGGAGGGGGAAGGTTGGGGAGGGGGAGGGGGAAGGGAGGGGGAAGGGGAGGGGAGGGGGAAGGGTCGGGGAGGGTGAAGGGTCGGGGAGGGTGAAGGGTCGGGGAGGGTGAAGGGTCGGGGAGGGTGAAGGGTCGGGGAGGGTGAAGGGTCGGGGGGGGGGGAAGGGTCGGGGAGGGGGAAGGGTCGGGGAGGGGAAGGGTCGGGGAGGGGGAAGGGTCGGGGAGGGGGAAGGGTCGGGGAGGGGGAAGGGTCGGGGAGGGGGAAGGGTCGGGGAGGGGGAAGGGTCGGGGAGGGGGAAGGGTCGGGGAGGGGGAAGGGTCGGGGAGGGGGAAGGGTCGGGGAGGGGGAAGGGTCGGGGAGGGGGAAGGGTCGGGGAGGGGGAAGAGTCGGGGAGGGGGAAGGGTCGGGGAGGGGGAAGGGTCGGGGAGGGGAGGGGGAGGGGGAGCGGGGAAGGGTCGGGGAGGGGAGGGGGAAGGGTCGGGGAGGGGGAGGGGGGGAAGGGTCGGGGAGGGGGAGCGGGAAGGGTCGGGGAGGGGAGCGGGAAGGGTCGGGGAGGGGGAGCGGGAAGGGGGAGCGGGAAGGGTCGGGGAGGGGGAGCGGGAAGGGTCGGGGAGGGGGAGCGGGAAGGGGGAGCGGGAAGGGTCGGGGAGGGGGAGCGGGAAGGCTCGGGGAGGGGGAGCGGGAAGGGGGAGCGGGAAGGGTCGGGGAGGGGGAGCGGGAAGGGGAGCGGGAAGGGTCGGGGAGGGGGAAGGGTCGGGGAGGGGGAGGGGGAAGGGTCGGGGAGGGGGAAGGGTCGGGGAGGGGGAGGGGAAGGGTCGGGGAGGGGGAAGGGTCGGGGAGGGGGAGAGGGAAGGGTCGGGGAGGGGGAGGGGGAGGGGGAAGGGTCAGGGAGGGGGAGGGGGAAGGTCAGGGAGGGGGAGGGGGAAGGGTCGGGGAGGGGAGGGGGAAGGGTCGGGGAGGGGGAGGGGGAAGGGTCGGGGAGGGGGAGGGGGAAGGGTCGGGGAGGGGGAGGGGGAAGGGTCGGGGAGGGGGAGGGGGAATGGTCGGGGAGGGGGAGGGGGAATGGTCGGGGAGGGGAGGGGGAAGGGTCGGGGAGGGGGAGGGGGAGGGGGAAGGGTCGGGGAGGGGGAGGGGGAAGGGTCGGGGAGGGGGAGGGGGAGGGGGAAGGGTCAGGGAGGGGTCGGGGAGGGAGTGGTCGGGGTGTGGGAGAGGTCGGGGAGGGAGAGGTCGGGGAGGGAGAGGTCGGGGTGTGGGAGAGGTCGGGGAGGGAGAGGTCGGTGTGAGAGGGGTCGGGGAGTGAGAGGGGTCGGGGAGGGGAGGGGGGAGAGGGGTCGGGGAGTGGGAGGGGTCGGGGAGGGAGAGGTCGGGGAGGGAGGGGTCAGGGAGGTGAGGGGGAAGGGTCGGGGAGGGGGAGGGGGAAGGGTCGGGGAGGGGGAGGGGGAAGGGTCGGGGAGGGGGAGGGGAAGGGTCGGGGATGGGGAGGGGGAAGGGTCGGGGAGGGGAAGGGTCGGGGAGGGGGAAGGGTCGGGAGGGGGAGGGGGAAGGGTCGGGGAGGGGGGAGGGGGAAGGGTCGGGGAGGGGGAGGGGGAAGGGTCGGGGAGGGGGAGGGGGAAGGGTCGGGGAGGGGGAGGGGAAGGGTCGGGGAGGGGGAGGGGGAAGGGTCGGGGAGGGGGGAGGGGGAAGGGTCGGGGAGGGGGAGGGGGAAGGTTCGGGGAGGGGGAGGGGGAAGGGTCGGGGAGGGGGAGGGGGAAGGGTCGGGGAGGGGGAGGGGGAAGGGTCGGGGAGGGGGAGGGGGAAGGGTCGGGGAGGGGGGAGGGGGAAGGGTCGGGGAGGGGGAAGGGTCGGGAGGGGGAAGGGTCGGGGAGGGGAGGGGGAAGGGTCGGGGAGGGGAGGGGGAAGGGTCGGGAGGGGGAGGGGGAAGGGTCGGGGAGAGGGAGGGGGGAAGGGTCGGGGAGGGGGAGGGGGAAGGGTCGGGGAGGGGGAGGGGGGAAGGGTCGGGGAGGGGGAGGGGGAAGGGTCGGGGAGGGGGAGGGGGAAGGGTCGGGGAGGGGGAGGGGGGAAGGGTCGGGGAGGGGGAGGGGGAAAGGTCGGGGGAAGGGGTCGGGGAGGGGTCGGGGGAGGGGGAAAGGTCGGGGAAGTGGTCGGGGGAGGGGTCGGGGGAGGGGACGGGGAGGGGGAGGGGGAAGGGTCGGGGAGGGGGAGGGGGAAGGGTCGCGGAGGGGGAAGGGGAAGGGTCGGGGAGGGGGAAGGGGAAGGGTCGGGGAGGGGGAAGGGGAAGGGTCGGGGAGGGGGAAGGGGAAGGGTCGGGGAGGGGGAGGGGGAAGGGGAAGGGTCGGGGAGGGGGAAGGGGAAGGGTCGGGGAGGGGGAAGGGGAAGGGTCGGGGAGGGGGAAGGGGAAGGGTCGGGGCGGGGAAGGGGAAGGGTCGGGGAGGGGGAAGGGGAAGGGAGGGGGAAGGGAGGGGGAAGGGGAAGGGTCGGGGAGGGGAAGGGGAAGGGTCGGGGAGGGGAGGGAGTGGTCGGGGAGGGGAGGGGTCGGGGAGGGGAGGGGGGGGAGGGGTCGGGGAGGGGAGGGGGGGGAGGGGTCGGGGAGGGGAGGGGGGAGAGGGGTCGGGGAGGGAGACGTCGGGGAGGGAGGGGTCGGGAGGGAGGGAGGGGTCGGGGAGGGAGGGGTCGGGGAGGGAGGGGTCGGGGAGGGGAGGGAGGGGTCGGGGAGGGGAGGGGTCGTTTAGGGGAGGGAGGGTCGGGGAGGGGAGGGGGGAGAGGGGTCGGGGAGGGAGACGTCGGGGAGGGAGGGGTCGGGGAGGGAGGGGTCGAGGAGGGAGGGGTCAGGGAGGGGAGGGAGGGGTCGGGGAGGGGAGGGAGGGGTCGGGGAGGGAGGGGTCGGGGAGGGGAGGGAGGGGTCGGGGAGGGGAGGGGGGGAGAGGGGTCGGGGAGTGGGAGAGGTCGGGGAGTGGGAGAGGTCGGGGATAGAGGGAGGGAGTGGCTGGGGAGGGGTCTATATGTTCGCTGCCGCTGCCACTCTTCCTGTTGGCTGTGGGTCTGTGCGGCCCGACAGGCTCCTGGGTGACCGGGATATTGCCAGGTGAGCAGCTCGTGGCCGACACTGATCCCACACTGCTGGTCCGCACCTTCCGCCTTTCATAGTCAGAAACTGCTGCTTCTTTAGATGTGCCACCATTGAATATTAATAAATCAACCAGTATTTAACAGATTAACAGCAAATCGTGTAAGTGTGAAGTGGTTCACTGGTCTCCCATTGTTGTGACTACCCTAGCTGGAGGAGGTGTAGGGAGGGTGTGTAATGGAGGGGCCGACTGCACCAGGCCATGGTGAGGTGGGCCGTCAGCGAGCTCAGACATCCTGCATGGCTCCAGGCTCAAGTGGGGCGAAGAACGTTGTCAGCGGGGTATGTGGAGCCAGAAACGGGGATAGAAGGCTGTGCCCCAAGCCCGGTAGGGTAACAAAGGATGGCAGCATCGAACGGAGAGTAATCAGCACCTCTGACACTGTGGCCAAGAACACAGGCAGCAAGGGTCACCAGCAAAGCATTGGCTTATACAGGTGCAACCTCCCCGATCCAGCTCCCTCGGGACCTGGCCTGTGCTGGATGAAAGATTTTGCCGGATGAGGGGAGATTGGGGAGGTGGCCCGAGGTCCTGGGGGGGGGTTGTCCTGGACGGGGGGAGTCCCGGATGTGGAGTGGTGACGGATGGCGTGATGGGGTGCTGGTGTCCCGGATGGGGTGAGTCCCGGATTAGAGAGGTACAAGCTGTACTATCAACATGGCTCAATGGACAAGTTGGGGGAAGTAAAGTTGGGAAAAAGTAAATTTAGGATCAAAATATCCTGCAAGGGGTAAAATAAACAGTTAATACTTAAAATAATACAGAAATAGAAAAATAAAACTGAAAAGGGAGGTACTGACCTGAACAGATAACCCAGTGGATAATTTCAGCATTATAGAACAGTGTGCCACCCGGTGACAGAGCATGTTACTGCAGACAGACTCACAGCAGTTTAACGTTCCAGACTGACACACTGTCACATTACTGTAATGGGAAAATCCGAGCAAAAAAGTGACAGGCGTCACCAGAAAAGCCGAACAGGTCGGTGTGAACATACGTAGTGAACAATCCCACAGGATGGTTCAATGACATCTGGCATCTCATACCAAATGTAATATATAGATATACAGTATATGTAAAATATTCAATGCTATATAGTATACACAATAATGTGTCTGGAAATGTAAAATACAATAACTCTCGAACGACAGCTGTAGCTCAGTGGATAGCACTCTCTCCTCTGAGTCAGAAGGTTTCAAAACCTCAGCTGACAATCCCAGTGCACTACTGAGGGAGTGCCGCACTGTCGGAGGGGCAGTACTGAGGGAGTGCCGCACTGTCGGAGGGGCACTACTGAGGGAGTGCCGCACTGTCGAAGGGGCAGTACTGAGGGAGTGCCGCACTGTCGGAGGGGCAGTACTGAGGGAGTGCCGCACTGTCGGAGGGGCAGTACTGAGGGAGTGCCGCACTGTCGGAGGGGCAGTACTGAGGGAGTGCCGCACTGTCGGAGGGGCAGTACTGAGGGAGTGCCGCACTGTCGGAGGGGCAGTACTGAGGGAGTGCCGCACTGTCGGAGGGGCAGTACTGAGGGAGTGCCGCACTGTCGGAGGGGCAGTACTGAGGGAGTGCCGCACTGTCGGAGGGGCAGTACTGAGGGAGTGCCGCACTGTCGGAGGGGCAGTACTGAGGGAGTGCCGCACTGTCGGAGGGGCAGTACTGAGGGAGTGCCGCACTGTCGGAGGGGCAGTAATGAGGGAGCGCCGCACTGTCAGAGGGGCAGTAATGAGGGAGCGCCGCACTGTCAGAGGGGCAGTACTGAGGGAGTGCCGCACTGTCAGAGGGGCAGTACTGAGGGAGTGCCGCACTGTCAGAGGGGCAGTACTGAGGGAGTGCCGCACTGTCGGAGGGGCAGTAATGAGGGAGTGCCGCACTGTCGGAGGGGCAGTAATGAGGGAGTGCCGCACTGTCGGAGGGGCAGTACTGAGGGAGTGCCGCACTGTCGGAGGGGCAGTACTGAGGGAGTGCCGCACTGTCGGAGGGGAGTTTTTCGGATGAGATGTTAAACCGAGGCCCCCTCTGTAAACTCAGCAGGACATAAACAATCCTGAGGCACTATTTTGAAGAGGAGCCAGGGAGTCCTCACAGTGTCCTGCTCAATATTTAACCCCTCAACCACATCACTAACACATTGATCCCAGCTTCAGCGATATTTCTAGTGTTATTAGAATTTTATTTCCAGATTTTTCAAACTGAATTCAAATTCTTAAACTGCCATGGGGGATTTGAACAAGTTCTTGGGGGATTCGTCCAACATGACCCGAGTTCAAATCCCAACAGGGCAGTTTGAGAAGTTGAATTCACTTTATAAAACACAAAATCAAGAAATAAAATGTTGAAATCATTAAAAGTGGCCATGAAGTTGTTGGATTGTCACGAAAACCCCAATGTCTTTCAGGGAAGGAAACCCAGCCTTACCTGGTCTGGCCTATACGTGACTCCAGGCCCACACCCATGTGGTTAACACTTAACTGCCCGGTGAGGTGACCTAGCAAGCCCCTCAGTTATAGCACCTCCTTCTCAGGGCAATAATTTATACCTTCAGGAACAACACCTGCAACCCGAATTAATAAAAAACTACCCGAGTGGGGGCATGTGCATCACCGTACCTGTCTCCAACACCCCTCGCCCACACACCCGTCTCACCCCGCTTGCTCAAACCCCCCTCACCCACTCCTGTCCCCAACAATGCTCATTCTGTCAGGTCTTCATGTATACGTTTAGTAACAGACATCATGAGTAAAGTGTGTGTGTGTGTGTGTGTGTGTGTGTGTGTGTGTGTGTTAGCAGTACTCTCCGACCCGTTATATGGGGAAAGGGAAGCAGTACCAAGAGGCGTGATGGGCTTGCTGAAGTGGCAAATTGGGAAGTATATTTGACAATAGAGAGGTCAAAGGGTCGAAGCACAGACATTCCATGGCCGCTATTGTGCAGAAACAAGTTACCTCCCTCCATAAGGTGCACACAAACCCGGTATGTCAGCACAGACTCGAGAAGCTAGCCACAGAGACCACTGTACACCTGTGCTCTAGAATTGCAGTGGTACCTTTCTGTAGTTTACAGTACTGTTCATAAACATTGTTCAGTGACAACCTGCTGAGATTGATCATTGATGTCTGAAACCTTAGGACTCATCATCATCATCATCATAGGCGGTCCCTCGAGCGAGGATTACTTGTTGCCACATGAGTTCACAGATCTTTCAATGAAGGACCCGATATTCCAGTCCTGAACTCCAGTTGAGGGGGTGGAAGATGCCTGTACGTGGATTTTTTTAACGTGTGGTGACCGTTGTACACCAGCCACCACACGGGCTTGACAGAGCTAGGTCTTGGTCCAGTGGCAAGGGTTAACCAGGATGACTGGAGACCTGCTCTGCTGCATGGACCTAGTGCGCACACACATCGCAGTGTGGGCTGGCCCGTGCTGCCCCTGGGCCCTCGGCTCTTCCGGGCCCCGTACCCTCATTCGCCGCACTTCCGCCACGATCTCTCACCGCTCCTCCGCCCCGACCTTCCCGCTCCTCCGCTGTACCAGGGCCCCGCCGATGTTCCTGCCCACACTCCAAACGGCGACCTGGGTTTTGATAACAACACCCAGTCGCCCACCTCGAAACCATCGCAGACTTGGAGCATCTCGCGTTGGAAGCTGTAGTGGTTTGCTCCAGCTTGTTTATAGCCCGACCTGCGGAGCTGTTCTCTCGCGAGACTACGGTCACAAGAAGACAATGGGAGCGATGTCATGAGATCATTTTAGATTCACTTTCCCACAAAAACATCGTGTTGTGTCTGAAATGACCACATTCAGCCTATTCTACAGAGACATCGCCATTCACATTCCCATTCTTTGGGCAAGTATAAACCTACTTTTCCAGCTAATGTCAGTGTGATAGATTTATAACGGAACATGACCATTTAAAGCACCACAAGGAGATCGAACAGGTGCTGCAGGTAGATGCTGGAACTATTAGCATGTATTTAGCCCGAAACAGAGACTGGCAGAGGAATTTTCAATGGAGTTTGGAATAGAAAGTTACAACTCACTCAGCATTTTTAATATAGGAGCTGTACAGTATAAATAACCTCGATACAGAGGGGTAGAGGTTCCGCTCTGGGCACAAACTACTCTTGAAATGACGCTGGTTTTATGAAGACAAGTTATGGTTCATGTATCCACCCAAACTTATTTGCACAATTACAACATAACCTCTTCCATGAACCGGCGCAATTGTTTATTCTTTTGCCCTGCATTAAAGTGTCCCTTGATGTATTGAAGAGTGGTAACCCTGGTGCACTTTGATTCGTACAGCTGAAAATGTGTTTAGCATGGAACAATAGCATTGTTAATAAGTGTCCAGCCCTCAACCTGTGAGTAGCCGGATTTTAAATACTTGAAAATAACTTTAAAAAAAATACATTTCCTAGTTTCACTGGTGTACACTAATCAGTTTCTTCGTCAATTAAATATTATTTGATACTTGGAACTTTTGAAAGGTGCCTCAATATCGAGCTGGATTTGAAGTGCCTCCGCGAACAGTTCCAAACGAAGCCAATCGGCAGAAACTCACCCAGCTCAATATTTCAATCTGGGGGCGTGGCCAGCATTGTGGGCGGAGCCAGCTTCCAGCGTGACAGAATCCCAGAAACTTGCAGCACAGGAGGCCGCCATTCGGCCCGTCGTGCCTGTGCTGGTTCAGTGAAAGATCAGCTGTGCTTAGTCCCACATCCCCGCTTTTTGCCTTTTTGTCTGCAACCCTGCAAGCTCCTCATCTTCAACCCACTTTAACATTTATTTATGGACTCAGCTTCCACCAACATTTCAGGAAGAGCATTCCAGATCCCAACAAATCTTTAAAATAAATTCTCCTCTCCCCTCCCTGGACCTTTTGCCAATGACCTCAGGTTGACCCACTCGCCAGAGGGAATCATTTTATTCTCTCTACTCTATCACAACCTCTCATCATCTTGAAAACGGGCTTGACAGAGCTCGGCCTTTATCCAGTGGCAAGGGTTAACCAGGACAACTGGAGACCAGCTCTGCTGCATGGACCTAGTGCGCACACATATCGCAGTGTGGGCTGGCCCTCGCTTCCCCGGGGCCCTGTACCCTCATTTGCCGCTCCTCCACCACAGAACACTCGCTGCACCTCCGCCATGATCTCTCGCCGCACCTTCGCACCAAACCTCTGCCACGAAGCGTTATCAGACAAAATCACGTAAAATATTAGGACAAATGACCAAAAGCTTGGTCAAAGAGGTAGGTTTTAAATGTGTCTTTAAAAAAAGACTTGTATTATAAAGCGCCCCCCATGACCCCAGGATATCCCAAAGCTCCCCACAACTCCACACAGTACCTCTGAAGTGTATTCACTGTTGCAATGCAGCAAACAGCTACCATCCTGTGCACAGCAAGCTCCCACAAACAGCAACGTGGCAACGAGCAAACCGCCCTGGTGATGCTGGACAAACACTGGCCCAGGACACCGGGGACAATGCTCCCGCCCCTCTTCCAACAGGATTCATCACGTTCACCGAGAGAGCAGACAGGGCCCCGGAGATATCGCATCCGAAACATGGCACGTCCGACAGTGCAGCACTCCCTCAGTACTGACCCTCCGACAGTGCAGCACTCCCTCAGTACTGACCCTCCCTCAGTACTGCCCCTCCGACAGTGCAGCGCTCTCTCAGTACTGATCCTCCCACAGTGCAGCACTCCCTCAGCACTGCACCGGGAGTATCAGTCCGGACCACGGGGCTCCAATCTCTGGAGTGGGGATCAAACCCAGAACCATCGAAACCCAGAGACGAGAGTGGGAGATACCAACTGAGCCACGGCTAACAGCCCTTGCCAGCGATTGGCAGCAGGTCGGAGAGGGGCGTGCTGCTGACCTTAGGCGACCTCCCCTCCCTGTCCTCGGGTGGCTTCCCCCCCGACCTCCTCTCATCCGGCAAATTCCCTCATCTGGCACAGGCCAGGTCCTGAGGGCACCGCATATGGGAGGTTCAACCTGTTCTATTATATGTATATATATATAGATCACATGTCAGGTTTGTGAGGTAAGTTCAAGTATAAGGGGAAAGGTAGCAGTGTGCAGAGAAAGTGGGACCATGCAGAGGACTGTTGCTTGGACTGGAGAAACGTTGGGGGTGTACCCCGGGGGTTGGGGGAGATGTATCCCGGGGGTTGGGGGAGGGGAGGTGTACCCCAGGGGTTGGGGGAGGTGTACCCCAAGATCTGAAGATTGGGAGTAGGTGTAGGGAAGAGAACTGGGGATGTTCAAAAGGCCAGAATTGTAGAGCACAGACATCTTAGAGGGTTGCAGGACCGGAGGGGGTTGCAGAGATGCGGAGGGGGTTGCAGAGATACGGAGGGGATTACAGAGATACGGAGGGGATTACAGAGATACGGAGGGGGTTGCAGAGATGCGGAGGGGGTTGCAGAGATACGGAGGGGGTTGCAGAGATACGGAGGGGGTTGCAGAGATACGGAGGGGATTGCAGTGATACGGAGGGGATTACAGAGATGCGGAGGGGGTTGCAGAGATACGGAGGGGGTTGCAGAGATACGGAGAGGATTACAGAGATACGGAGGGGCGATTTGAAAGGACTGTGTGCCAGAGTGGGTCAGTGAGCACAGGTGTGACTCCAGGCAGACTGGAGCAGCGGCAGTGAGCAGGGAGAGAGCCGGGAGCAACTCACCACAGGAGTGACGTCAGAAACCAAACGTGACATCGGCTCAAGGGTAGGAGCTGATTGGTGAGCAGCTGGCAAGTGGTTTTTGTTTAGTTGGATTTTCGGCTTGTTGGATTTCGGGGCGTTAATGGTGACGGGGCATTAACGTTTGCGCCTGAAAATAGTCCCCAGATACTACATTGAGAGATATTATGGAGTAGCGGCGACCTTTCAAATGAACCTGTGCAATGCCACCTTCCTCGTGTCACCCTGCCCCCTCCCCTCCCGCTAACCACTCCTCTGTTTTCTACAACCAGAGGGGCAGCATCCCTCGCGGGAGGCCTCCACGTCAGGCCATGATGGAGACGACAAGGGAGGGGAGGAGATTACTCCGGGAACAACACAGCCCACCAGTTGCCCCATCGAGACTAAGTTCATCCGGGGACGACAGTGACGTCGTTGGAGGCTCCTGGCCCCAGCGGCGTACAGCAATGCAGTGCCGGGGTGGAATCCCGCAGGCCAGCTATCCGGAGTGTGAGTCAGCAACGTCGGTCTGCTCAAAGGCAGGCAAGACATGGAACTGGACCTGGTGGAAATGTCCAGGGAAACCACAGTGATGCACCGTGAGCTGATGGGATGCATTGGGACGGATCCCAGCAAGCATCGACAAGTTCCCTGCGACTGTCGACTGTTGTGGAGGCAGCGTTGCAGATTGCTGCTGCGAGCTGGGAGTCCAGTGAGGCCATCATTGCTCACACACCGATGCCGGTGGTCTCCAGCAGCGACTGTGGCATTCCGGAGTGTGTGGTACGCACCATTGATCACGTCGCAGACTCGGGCACATCACAGGCACAAGCTTTGCTTCAGCTTGGGCAAGTGATGCAGTCTATGCCTGCTGCCATCCTCTCTGCATTCCCCGCTGTCCCACAGGGAAGTGACGGTGCCCAAGCAGGCCAGCAAGTTGTGGGGAGACATCGTGCTCCGGATACTGAGGCCCAGCCCCGTCTGAGAGTCAGTGGCTCCCCGGAAATGGCAGGTGCTGCCATTCCTCATGATGGCAGCATTCCGGATCGCACAACCCACTCGCCAACCACACACCATGGTTGACACCCCAGCCATCTGTGACTGGTAACGCCGATGATGAGGTGCCCCAGTTCAGAGCAGGGCCTCCCAGGCCAAGAGCTGATCCAGGGCATCCTCAGACGCCATCTGCATTATCTGGCTCCCCAACACAGCAGTCCTCTAGCAGCCTTGCTGTACGCCTTGAGGAATCATTGAGCAGCAGCCATGGGAGGAGATTGAAGGGAAGGGGGGAGGAAATGTCTTGCAAAGACCCATTAAGGGCTGGCAACACTGCATTGCCAGGAATCTCTGTACCATTGTCCACATTGTACATAGTTTGTGATAACAATGCGCCCCTCTTCAATGGTGTTGCTGCATGAAGCAGTCTTGGTTGGTTTACATATTGATCATTGCAGGAAGCAGGTTTGTGTTCATTTACATAGTCTAAAAGCATTGTATAGTTTTGGGTTTTGGGGGGTGGAAATGGTAACTGTTGCATTTTGATAACAATGTTTGTTTGACCATTGCCATTGGTGTCATGTGTCTTATTTGCAGAATCAAGTGCAGAATAGCCGTCACGGTGCCAGGGAATAGCGAGTCAACGCTGCAACCCCACCTTCTCCCTTCAACCAAACCGCTCAATGATGAGCTGCCGACGTGAGGCTCTTGCTGCGGCCACATCTCCACGCTGCCTCCACTGTGGTTGTGATCTCACTGCAATGGGTTCCTCGCCAGGCTCCTCCTCCTGAGGTGGGCCTGCAATCCCCACTGGCAACGCCTGGCCCCTCAGAATGGCCAAGCTGTGTAGCATGCAGCACACCACAATGAACTCGGAGACCTGCTGTGGGGAGTATTGAAGGCTGCCTCCAGAGCGGTCAGGCATCGGGAGCCCTGCTTCAGCACACCAATTGTCTGTTCGATGATGTTGCATGTAGCTGCATGGCTCTCATTATAGCGATGCTCGGCTTCTGTGGCAGGTTTCCGGAGGGGGGGTCATGAGCCAGGTGGCCAGGCCGTATCCTTTGCACCTGGTCGGCCAGCTCTGACCTTGTCTTTGTCGCTGAAACATTCATGAGACACTGCTCTCACGCAAGATGGAAACATCATGTGCGCTCCCTGGATAGCGGGAATTGACTGTCAGGATGCACTGCGTGTGGTCGCAGACCAGCTGAATGTTTAGGGTGCGTTATCCCTTTCGGTTTCTGAAGACCTCTGCATTGTGTGATGGTACTCGCAAGGCTACATGTGTACAGTCAATGGTACCTTGAACCTTGGGGAAGTCCGCAAGTCATCCAAACTCTAGAGCCCTCTCATTCAGCTGTCCCTGCTCATTGGGAATGTTATGAAGTCCATTCCGCGTGCGTACAGTGCCTTTGTAACCTGGCAAATGCAGCAATATGCAGAATGTTGCGAGATGCTGCATATGTCCCTTGCTGCTGCCTGGAAGGAGCTGGAGGTATAGAAGGCCAGCGCCACTGTTACCTTCACTTCGACGAGCAGCACAGTCCTGTTGGTGCTGGTAGGCTGTAGGTCTGCCTGTAGGAGCTGGCATATCTCTGTCAGCACTACTTTTCGGAAGCGCAACCTTCAACGCACTGCGCATCAGAGACCTGGAGGTATGAGGGATGTTCCCTGTAAACCCATGGGGGTAAGGCCTCCTCCCCAAACGTCTGCGACCCGATGAGGGCTGTGCGTTTAATGTAATGTACATGGATTTTAGCAAGGCTTTTGACAAGGTGCCACATGGCAGGCTGATCAAAAAAGTAAAAGCCCCTGGGATCCAGGGGAGAGGGGCAAATTGGATTCAAAATTGGCTCATTGGCAGGAAGCAAAGGGAAATGGTTGACGGGTGTTTATGCCTGGAAGGCTGTTTCCAGTGGGGTTCCGCAAGACTCAGTACTCGGTCCCATACTTTTTGTAGTGTGTATTAATGATTTAACCTTAAATGTAGGGGGTATGATAAAGAAATTTGCAGATGATACAAAAATTGGCCATGTGGTTGACAATGAGGAGGAAAGCTGTAGACTGCAAGAAGATATCGATGGACTGGTCAGTTGGGCAGAAAAATGGCAAATGGAATTCAATCTGGAAAACTGTGAGGTAATGCATTTGGGGAGGTGCAACAAGGCAAGGGAATACACAATAAATGGGATGACACAGAGGTGTGGAGAAACAGAGGGACCTTGGAGTGTATGTCCACAGATCCTTAAAGGTAGCAGGACAGGTTGATAAAGTAGTTAAAAAGACATATGGAATACTTGCCTTTATTATCCGAGGCATAGAATACAAGAGCAGGGAGGTTATGCTAGAACTGTATACAACACTAGTTAGGCCACAGCTAGAGTACTGCATGCAGTTCTGGTCACCTTATTACAGGAAAGATGTGTTTGCACTGGAGAGGATACAGAGGAGATTTACGAGGATGTTGCCAGGACTGGAAAACTTTAGCGATGAGGAAAAATTGGATAGGCTGGGGTTGTTTTCATTGGTACAGAGGAGGCTGAGGGGAGACGTTATTGAGGTGTATAAAATTATGAGGGGCCTTGATAGAGTGGATAGGAAGGACCTATTTCCCTTAGCAGAGGGGTCAATAACCAGGGGGCATAGATTTAAAGTAGTTGGTAGAAGGATTAGAGGGGAGGTGAGGAAACATTTCTTCCCCCCGAGGGTGGTGGGGGTCTGGAACTCACTGCCTGAAAGGGAGGTAGAGGCAGGAACCCTCATCACATTTAAAAGGTACTTGGATGTGCACTTGTAACCTACAGGGCTACGGACCAAGTACTGGAAGGTGGGAATAGGCTGGGTAGCTCTTTTTCCAATTGGCACGGACACGATGGGCTGAATGGCTGTGTGGTAATTTTCTATGATTCTACGCTGGGTGAATGGGACATGATGCGAGTTAGGATACAGGCAGCAGAGTTTCAGATTAATTCACGTTTGCGGAGGTTGGAGAATGGGAGTCCGGCCAGGAGAGCAGGACTGGAACTGACCCTAACCCCTCACCCCCAGGACAGGCCCTAACACTAACCCCTCACCCCCCAGGACAGGCCCTAAAATAACCTCTCACCCCCAGGACAGGCCCTAACACTAACCCCTCACCCCCAGGACAGGCCCTAACCCCTCACCCCCAGGACAGGCCCTAACACTAACCCCTCACCCCCAGGACAGGCCCTAACACTAACCTCTCACCCCCCAGGACAGGCCCTAAAATAACCTCTCACCCCAGGACAGGCCCTAACACTAACCCCTCACCCCTAGGACAGGCCCTAACACTAACCCCTCACCCCCAGGACAGGCCCTAACACTAACCCCTCACCCCCAGGACAGGCCCCAATACTAACCCCTCACCCCCAGGACAGGCCCTAACACTAACCCCTCACCCCCAGGACAGGCCCTAACACTATCCCCTCACCCCCAGGACAGGCCCTAACACTAACCCCTCACCCCCCCAGGACAGGCCCTAACACTAACCCCTCACCCCCCAGGACTGACCCTAACCCCTCACCCCCAGGACAGACCCTGACACTAACCCCTCACCCCCAGGACAGGCCCTAACCCTAACCCCTCACCCCCAGGACAGGCCCTAACCCCACACACCCAGGACAGGCCCTAACCCCTCACCCCTAGGACAGGCCCTAACCCCTCACCCCTAGGACAGGCCCTAACCTCTCACCCCCAGGACTGACCCTGACACTAACCTCTCACCCCCAGGACTGATCCTGACACTAACCCCTCACCCCCAGGACTGATCCTGACACTAACCTCTCACCCCCAGGACAGGCCCTAACACTAACCCCTCACCCCCCAGGACTGACCCTGACCCCTCACCCCCAGGACTGACCCTGACACTAACCCCTCACCCCCAGGACAGGCCCAAACACTAACCCCTCACCCCGAGGACAGGCCCTAACCCTAATCCCTCACCCCCAGGACAGGCCCTAACCCCACACACCCAGGACAGGCCCTAACCCCTCACCCCAAGGGCAGGCCCTAACCCCTCACCCCTAGGACAGGCCCTAACCCCTCATCCCCAGGACTGACCCTGACACTAACCTCTCACCCTCCAGGACAGGCCCTGACACTAACCTCTCACCCCCAGGACTGACCCTGACACTAACCTCTCACCCCCAGGACTGACCCTGACACTAACCCCTCACCCCCAGGACTGATCCTGACACTAACCGCACACCCCCAGGACTGACCCTGACACTAACCTCTCACCCCCAGGACTGGCCCTGACACTAACCTCTCACCCCCAGGACTGACCCTGACACTAACCTCTGACCCCCAGGACTGACCCTGACACTAACCCCTTACCCCAGGACAGTGCAAATTAGCACAGACACAGCAAGGTAGGCGAGGTTTCAAACTATACAACACTACCTATTCTTTACCAGCACATTTACCATTTTTAAGTAACACTTGGATGACCAACCCTTGGCAGCTGTGCCTTCAGCAGCCTGGGCCCCAAGCTCAGGAATCCCCTTCCTGATAAGAGGTTATTGAACAAAACGAGGGCTCATGGGATTGGGGGTAATATACTAGCACGGACTCAGGATTGGTTAACGGACAGAAAACAGAGAGGAGGAATAAATGGGCCATTTTCGGGTTGGCAGACTGTAACTAGTGGGGTACCACAAGGATCGGTGCTGGAACCCCAGCTATTCACAATCTATATCAATGATTTGAATGAGGGGACCAAATGTAATATATCCAAGTTTGCTGATGATACAAAGCTAGGTGGGAATGCAAGTTGTGAGGAGGATGCAAAGAGGCTTCAAGGGGCTACAGACAAGCTGAGTGAGTGGGCAAGAACATGGCGAATGGAATATAATGTGGAGAAATGTGAAGTTATCCACTTTGGTAGGAAAAATAGAAAAACAGAGTATTTTTTAAATGGTGAGAGATTGTGAAATGTTGGTGTTCAGAGGGACCTGGGTGTCCTTGTACACCAATCACTGAAAGTTAACATGCAGGTACAGCAAGTAATTAAAGATATGTTGGTCTTTATTACAGGAGGATTTGAGTACAAGGGTAAAGACATCTTGGTATCCAGCTGCAGCTCCTGACAGACCGCATTGCGGCACTGGAGCTGTGCATGGATTCACTCTGGAGCATGTTTAGTGAGTTGGTCACACCGCAGGTAAAGGTTACACAGGCAGGTAGGGAATGGGTGACCATCAGGAAGAGCAGTGGAAGGAAGGTAGTGCAGGGGTCCCCTGCGATTATCTCCCTCCAAAACAGATACACCGCTTTGGATACTGTTTGGGGAGATGACTCATCAGGGAGGGCAACAGCAGCCAAGTTCATGGCACCCTGGTTGGCTCGGCTGTGCAGGAGGACAGGAAAAAGAGTGGGAGAGCTATAGTGGTAGGGGATTCTACTGTAAAGGGAATAGATAGGCAGTTCTGCGGCCGCAAACGATACTCCAGGATGGTATGTTGCCTCCCTGGTGCAAGGGTCAAGGATGTCTCGGAGCGGCTGCAGGGCATTCTGGAGGGGGAGGGTGAACAGCCAGTTGTCCTGGTATATATAGGTACCAACGATATAGGTAATGAGGTCCTACAAGCTGAATTTAGGGAGCTAGGAGTTAAATTAAAAAGTAGGACCTCAAAGGTAGTAATCTCAGGATTGTTACCAGTGCCACGTGCTAGTCAGAGTAGAAATAGCAGGATAGATAAGATGAATATGTGGCTTGAGGAATGTTACAAGAGGGAGGGATTCAAATTCCTAGGACATTGGAACTGGTTCTGGGGGAGGTGGAACCAGTAAAAACCGAACAGTTTGCACCTGGGCAGGACCGGAACGGATGTCCTAGGCGAAGTGTTTGCTAGTGCTGTTGGGGAGGATTTAAACTAATAGGGCAGGGGGATGGGAATCTATGCAGGGAGACAGAGGGAAGTAAAATGGGGGCAGAAGCAAAAGATAGAAAGGAGATAAGGAAAAGTGGAGGGCAGAGAAATCAAAGGCAAGAATCAAAAAGGGCCACATTATAACATAATTCTAAAAGAACAAAGAATGTTAAAAAAAACAAGCCTGAAGACTCTGTGTCTCAATGCGAGGAGCAATCGTAATAAGGTGGATGAATTAACTGTGCAGATAGCTGTTAACGGCTATGATGTAATTGGGATTACGGAGACATGGCTCCAGGGTGACCAAGGCTGGGAACTCAACGTCCAGGGGTATTCAATATTCAGGAAGGATTTCCAGAAAGGAAAAGGAGGTGGGGTAGCGTTGCTGGTCAGAGAGGAGATTAACGCAATAGTAAGGAAGGACATTAGTATGGATGAGGTGGAATCTTATGGGTAAAGCTACGGAACACCAAATGGCAGAAAACGCTAGTAGGAGTTGTGTATAGATGACCAAAAAGTCGTAGTGAGGTAGGGGATGGCATCAAACAAGAAATAAGGGATGTGTGCAAAAGGCACAGCAGTTATCATGGGTGACTTTAATCTACATATAGATTGGGCTAACCAAACTGGTAGCAATACGGTGGAGGAGGATTTCCTGGAGTGTATAAAGGATGGTTTTCTAGACCAATATGTCGAGGAACCAACTCGAGAGCTGGCCATCCTAGACTGGGTGATGTGTAACGAGAGAGGATTAATTAACAATCTTGTTGTGCAAGGCCCCTTGGGGAAGAGTGACCATAATATGGTAGAATTCTTCATTAAGATGGAGAGTGACACAGTTAATTCAGAGACTAGGGTCCTGAACTTAAAGAAAGGTAACTTCGACGGTATGAGACATGAATTGGCTAGGATAGACTGCCGAATGATACTTAAAGCATTGACGGTGGATAGGCAATGGCAGACATTTAAAGATCACATGGATGAACTTCAACAATTGTACATCCCTGTCTGGCGTAAAAATAAAACGGGGAAGGTGACTCAACCGTGGCCAACAAGGGAAATTAGGGATAGTGTTAAATCCAAGGAAGATGCATATAAAGTGGCCAAAAAAAGCAGCAAACCTGAGAACTGGGATTCAGCAGAGGAGGATAAAGGGTTTAATTAGGAGGGGGAAAATTGAGTACGAGAGGAAGCTTGCAGGGAACATAAAAACTGACTGCAAAAGCTTCTACAGATATGTGAAGAGAAAAAGATTAGTGAAGACAAATGTGGGTCCCTTACAGTCAGAATCAGGTGAATTTATAATGGGGAACAAAGAAATGGCAGACCAATTGAACAAATACTTTGGTTCTGTCTTCACTAAGGAAGACACAAATAACCTTCTGGAAATACTAGGGGACCGAGGGTCTAGCGAGAAGGAGGAACTGAAGGAAATCCTTATTGGTCAGCAAATTGTGTTAGAAAAATTGATGGGATTGAAGGGCGATAAATCCCCAGGGCCTGATAGTCTGCATCCCAGAGTACTTAAGGAAATGGCCCTAGAAATAGTGGATGCATTGGTGGTCATTTTCCAACATTCTATAGACTCTGGATCAGTTCCTATGGACTAGAGGGTAGCTAATGTAACCGCACTTTTTAAAAAAGAAGGGAGAGAGAAAACAGGGAATTATAGACCGGTCAGCCTGACATCGATGGTGGGGAAAATGTTGGAATCAATTATTAAAGATGTAATAGCGCATTTGGAAAGCAGTGACAGGATCGGTCCAAGTCAGCATGGATTTATGAAAAGGAAATCCTGCTTGACAAATCTTCTTGAATTTTTTGAGGATGTAACTAGTAGAGTGAACAAGAGGGAGCCAATGGATGTGGTGTATTTAGATTTTCAAAAGCCTTTCGACAAGGTCCCACACAAGAGATTAGTGTGCAAAATTAAAGCACATGGTATTGAGGGTAATGTACTGACGTGGATAGAGAACTGGTTGGCAGACAGGAAGCAAAGAGTAGGAATAAACGGGTCCTATTCAGAATGGCAGGCAGTGACTAGTGGGGTGCTGCAGGGTTCAGTGCTGGGACCCCAGCTATTTACAATATATATTAATAATTTAGACGAAGGAATTGAATGTAATATCTCAAAGTTTGCAGATGACACTAAGCTGGGTGGCAGTGTGAACTGTGAGGTGGATGCTAAGAGGCTGCAGGGTGACTTGGACAGGTTAGGTGAGTGGGCAAATACATGGCAGATACGGTATAATGTAGATAAATGTGAGATTATCTACTTTGGTGGTAAAAACAGGGAGGCAGATTATTATCTGAAGGGTGACAGATTAGTAAAAGGGGAGGTGCAACGAGATCTGGGTGTCAGGGTACATCAGTCACTGAAAGCAGGTACAGTAGGCGGTGAAGAAGGCAAATGTCATGTTGGCCTTCATAGCGAGAGGATTTGAGTATAGGAGCAGGGAGGTCTTACTACAGTTGTACAGGGCCTTGGTGAGGCCACATCTTGAATATTGTGTACAGTTTTGGCTCCTAATCTGAGGAAGGACATTCTTGCTATTGAGGGAGTACAGCGAAAGTTCAACCCGGGAATCATCCTGATTCCCGGGATGACAGGACTGACATATGAAGACAGACTAGATCGAATAGGCTTATATTCAATGGAATTTAGAAGAATGAGAGGGGATCTCATAGAAACATATAAAATTCTGACGAGACTGGACAGGTTAGATGCAGGAAGAATGTTCCCGATGTTGGGGAAGTCCAGAACAGGGGTCACAGTCTAAGGATAAGGGGTAAGCCATTTATGACCAAGATGAGGAGAAACTTCTTCACTCAGAGAGTTGTGAGCATGTGGAATTCTCTACCACAGAAAGTTGTTGAGGCTAGTTCGTTAGATATATTCAAAAGGGAGTAGATGTGGCCCTTACGGCTAAAGGGATCAAGGGGTATGGAGAGAAGGCAGGAATGGGGTACCGAAGTGCATGATCAGCCATGATCATATTGAATGGTGGTGCAGGCTCAAAGGGCCGAATGGCCTACTCCTGCACCTATTTTCTATGTTTCTATGTTAACCCAACTCAGGAGCAGCAAAGCAATATTACAGGCAGCTCAAGGCTGAGGTCCAACAAAAAACCCTGGACCTAAAGAACAGGTGATGGATGGAGAAAGCACAGGAGATACAACTGGCCAACAGCCATGATGGGCGAGGATTCTTCATCGCTGTCAAGGCCACCTACGGTCCAAACTCCCAAGGCCCTACTCCACTACTGGCCAAGAATGGGGATACACTCATCAAGGACACCGAGGCCCCGCTGGAAGGAGCACTTCGAAGATCTCCTTAATTGAGACTCTGCCTTTGACTCGAGTGTTCTCAATTCCATCCCGCAACATGCGATCCGCCACCACCTCAGTGAAACCCCAAAATTGCACGAGGTAAGAAAAGCCATAAGACAGCACAAGAACAACAAGGCTACGGGTGCGGATGGAATCCATGCTGAGGGGCTAAAGAATATTGGCGAGGCGCTGTTGGTGCGGACACATGATCTCATCTCTCTCATCTGGAGGGAGGAGAGCATGCTGGGAGATCTCAGAGAGGCAGTGATCGTGACCATCTTTAAAAAAGGGGACATGTCCGACTGCGGCAACTACAGAGGAATCTCCCTGTTATCAGCCACTGGGAAAGTTGTCGCTAGAGTCCTCCTCAACCGTCTTCTCCCTGTGGCTGAGGAGCTCCTCCCGGAGTCACAGTACGGATTTCATCCCCTACGGGACACAACGGACATGATCTTTGCAGCTGCAGGAAAAATGCAGGGAGCAGCGCCAGCCCTTATACATGGCCTTCTTCAACCTTACAAAGGCCTTTGACACTGTCGACCGTGAAGGTCTATAGAGCGTAATCCTCCGTTTCAGATGCGCCCAAAAGTTCATCAACATCCTTCGCCTGCTCCACGATGACATGCAGGCCGTGATCCTTACCAATGGAGCCATTACAAACCCAATCCACGTCCAGACCGGGGTCAACAGTGCTGCGTCATCGCTCCAATCTTCTCAAACTTCCTCGCTGCCATACGCCACCTCACAGTCAACAAACTCCCCGCTGGAGTGGCCTGCCCAGCGGAGCTGATCAAGTGTGGTCACTGCTTCAATGGTGGGGATGTTGGCCTGGTCAAGGACGCTAACGTTGGTGTGTCTGAAAGCGTGGGCCTTACGCTAAACATCCGTAAGACAAAGGTCCTCCGCCAGCCTGTCCTCGCCGCACAGCACTCCCCGCAGGCGCGGCCCTCGACAACGTGGACCATTTCCCATACCTCGGGAGCCTTTTATCAACAAAAGCAGACAGTGAGGAGGAGATTCAACACCTCCTCCTGAGGAAACAAGTGTTCGAAGACCAGGCCGTCAAATCTACCACCAAGCTCATGGTCTACAGGGCTGTAGTAATACCCGCCCTCCTGTATGGCTCAGAGGCATGGACCATGTACAGTAGACACCTCAAGTCACTGGAGAAATACCACCAACGATGCCTCCGCAAGATTCTACAAATGCCCTGGGAGGACAGATGCACCAACATCAGCGTTTTCGTCCAGGCCAACATCCCCAGCATTGAAGCACTGACCACACTTGATCAGCTCCGCTGGGCAGGCCACATTGTCCGCATGCCAGACACGAGACTCCCAAAGCAAGTGCTCTACTCAGAACTCCTTCATGGCAAATGAGCCAAGGGTGGACAGAGGAAACGTTACAAGGACACCCTCAAAGCCTCCCTGATAAAGTGCAACATCCCCACCGACACCTGGGAGTCCCTGGCCAAAGACCGCCCTAAGTGGAGGAAGTACATTCGGGAGGGCGCTGAGCACCTCGAGTCTCATCACCGAGAGCATGCAGAAATCAAGCACAGGCAACGGAAAGAGCGCGCAGCAAACCAGTCCCACCCACCCCTTCCCTCAATGACTATCTGTCCCAACTGTGACAGGGACTGTGGTTCTCGTATTGGACTGTTCAGCCACCTAAGGACTCATGTTAAGAGTGGAAGCAAGTCTTCCTCAATTCCGAGGGACTGCCTATGATGATGATGTTGCCTGCCGAGTACCAGGGTTAAGGACATCTCCTCATGGCTGGAGAAGATCTTGGAATGGGAAGGGGAGGATCCAGATGTCGTGATCCATGTAGGAACCAATGACATAGGTAGAACTAAGATTGAGGGTGTTTGAGAAGCTAGGGTCTAAATTAATAAGCAGAACTACAAGGGTAATAATCTCTGGATTACTACCTGAGCCACAGGCTCCTACAAATTGGCAATGGGTCAAACAGATTAGAGGTTTAAATGCATGGTTCAAAGAGTGATGTGGGAAGAAGGGATTTCAATTCACTGGTACCAGTACTGGGGAAAGAGGGAGCTGTCCCTTCAGGATGGGCTCCACTTAAACCGGGCTGGGACCAGAGTCCTGGCGAATCGAGTAACTAGGGCTGTAGGAGGGACAGAGTAACGGTAGCAGTGCAGCAGGGAATAAGGTGAAAGCAGGGAATGGTAAAACATGTAATTAAAGGCTCTTTATCTGAATGCACGGAGCATTGATAACAAGGTAGATAAACTAGTGGCACAGAGATAAATAGGTTTGATCTAATAGTCATTACAGAGACGTGGTTGCAAGATGACCAAGATTGGGAACTAAATGTTCCAGGGTACATAGAAATTAGGTGCAGGAGCAGGCCATTCGGCCCTTCGAGCCTGTACTTGATGTTTTTAAAAGACAGGCAGAAGAGTAAAGAGGGGGTGGGGGGGTTATCGCTGATATAAAAAAATGACATAGGGACAGTAGAGTGAAAGGATCTCAGCTCAGGAGATCAGGAAGTTGAATCGTTATGGGTGGAGATAAGGATTAATAAGGAGCAGAGAACACTGGTGGGGGTAGTATATAGGCCCCTAACAGTAGCTATCCTGTTGGACAGAATATTAGTCAAGAAACAATAGGAGCTTGTAACAAAGGTAACGCAATAATCATCATATAGACTGGACAAATCAAAATGGCAAAGTTAGTCTGGAGGATGAGTTCACTGAATGCATTCCTAGAACATTACGTCATGGAACCAACCAGGGAACAGGCTGTTTTAGATCTTGTGTTGTGTAATGAGACGGGTAATTAGCAATCTCATTATAAGGGATCCCTCTGGGGCAGAGTGATCATAATATGATTGAATATCACGTTAATTCTGAGTGTGACTTATCCAAGTCTGAAACTAGAGTCTTAATCTTAAATAAAGCCAATTACATAAGTATGAGGGACGAGTTGGCTTAGGTAGATTGGAAAAATAGATTAAACGGTATGGCAGTAGAGAAGCAGTGGCAAACATTTAAAGAAATATTTCATAATTCTCAACAAAAACACATTCCATTGAGAAACAAAAACTCCACAGGAAGTGATCCATCCGTGGCCAACTAAAGAAGCTAAGGATAGCATTAGATTGAAAGAAGAAGCTTATAATGTTGTGAAGAATAGCAGTAAACCTGAGGATTGGGAGAGTTTCAGAAACCAGCAAAGGATGACCAAAAAATTGATAAAAAGTGAAAAAATAAAATGAGAGAAAACTAGCAAGAAATATTAAAACAGATTGTAAGAGCTTCTAGAAGTATGTAAAAAGGAAGAGATTAGCAAAAGTAAACATTGGTCCCTTAGAGGCTGAGACAGGAGAAATTATTATGGGGAATAAGGAAATGGCAGAAACGTTAAACAAATATTTTCACCGTAGAAGACGCAAAAAGCTTTGTCTAAAATGGTGGGGAACCAAGGGTCTAATGAGGATGAGGAAATTAATGTAATTAATATAAGTAGAGAAAAAATACTAGAGAAACTAATGGGACTAAAAGCCGACAAATCCCCTGGACCTGACGGCCTACATCCCCGGGATCTAAAAGAGGTGGCTGCAGAGATAGTGGATGCATTAGTTTTGATCTTTCAAAATCCTCTAGATTCTAGAATGGTCCCAGTGGATTGGAAGGTAGCAAATGCAACACCGCTATTCAAGAAAGGAGGGAGAGAGAAAACAGGGAACTACAGGCCAGTTAGCCTGACATCAGTCATTAGGAAAATGCTGGAATCTATTGTTAAGGAAGTGGTATCAGGGCAATTAGATAACCATAACATGATGAGGCAGAGGCAATATAATTTTATGAAAGGAAAATCATGTTTGACAAATTTACTAGATTTTTGAGGATGTAACGAGCAGGGTAGATAAAGGGGAACCAGTGGATGTAGTATATTTGGATTTCCAAAAGGCATTCGATAAGATGCCACATAAAAGGTTATTACACAAGATAAGGGCTCATGGGATTGGAGGTAATGTATTAACATGGATAGAGGATTGGTTAACGGACAGAAAACAGAGTCGGGATAAACGGGTCTTTTTCAGTTTGGCAGACTGTAACTAGTGGGGTGCTGCAAGGATTGGTGCTGGGGCCTCAGCTATATACAATCTATATTAATGACCTAGATGAAGGGACTGAGTGTAATGTATCCAGGTTTGCTGCTGATACAAAGCTAGGTGGGACAGTAAGCTGTGAGGAGAACACAAAGCGTCTGCAAAGGGATATAGACCGGCTCAGTGAGTGGGCAGTAAGGTGGCAGATGAAGTATAATGTGAGAAAATGTGAGGTTATTCACTTTGGTAGGAAGAATAGAAAACCAGAATATTTTTTAAATGGTGAGAAACTTTTAAATGTTGGTGTTCAGGGATTTGGGTGTCCTTGTGCAAGAAACACAGAAAGTTAGCGTGCAGGTACAGCAAGCAATGAGGAAGGCAAATGTCATGTTGTCCTTTATTGCAAGGGGGTTGGAGTATAAGAGTAAGGGAGTCTTGCTACAATTGTACAGGGCCTTGGTGAGACCACACCTGGAGTACTGTGCACAGTCTGGGTCTCCTTATCTAAGGAAGGATATACTTGCCTTGGAGGCGGTACAACGGAGGTTCACTAGACTGATTCCTGGGATGAGAGGGTTGTTCTATGATGAGAGATTGTGTAGAATGGGCCGATACTCTCTGGAGTTTAGAAGAATGAGAGGTGATCTCATTGAAACATAAGATTCTGAAGGGGATTGACAGGATATATGCTGAGAGGTTGTTTCCCCTGGCTGGGGAATCTAGAACTAGGGGTCACAGTCTCAGGATAAGGGGAAGGCCATTTAAGACCGAGGTGAGGAGGAATTTTTGTAATTCTCTGACTCAGAGGGCTGTGGATGCTGAGTCTTTTGAGTATATTCAACTACAACAACAACCTTTAACGTCCAGGGTTTGGGGCCTAGGCAACAGAAGGCATGGCCACCATTGGTTGAGCGATTATAATCAGGGATGCTGAAGAGGGCAGAATTAGAGGAGCGCAGACATCTTGTGGGGTTGAGGGGCTGGAGGAGATTACAGAGATAGGGAGGGGCGAGTCCATGGAGGGATTTGAAAAAGCTGAGATCGATATATTTTTGAACTCGAGGAGAATCAAGGAATATGGAGATCGGGTGTGAAAGTGGAGTTGAGGTATGGCCCGTCATTCAAAGCATCACATTTATTTCCAACACCAGATCTCTGATTGGTCATCTTGAAGACAACACCCGATTTCTGATTGGTCCCCTTGGAGGTTAAGACACACTCAGCAGTTTCTCTGAGTTCAAGGACAGGTTACAAATGACTCACTGAGTATGGGGGAAATATTAAATGAGTACTTTGCATCAGTATTCATCCTTGAAGATGATGCTCAAATATTAGAAGTTAACGATACTAGTTTTACTACTAGTAGCATTAACATAGATAAGCATACTGTTTTAGAAAGAATTAAGAACTTAAAAATAGATAGTGCAGCAGGGCAGGAGGATATCCACCCGAAGGTCCTCCAGGAGGTGGGACATGTGCTGTGTGAGGGTCCTCCGGGAGATGGGACATGTGCCCCAGTCCCTCTTCCCCTTTCCCCCAGTCCCTCTCCCCCTTCCGATCCTCTCTTACTTACCCCTCCCCAATTATCTCTCTCCCCCTTCCCCGATCCCCTCGCTCCCCTCCTCCTCCTCCCCCTCCCCGATCCTCTCTCTTACCCCTCCCCGATCTCCCCTCTCTCTCCCCCCGCCCCCTCCGATCCCCTCTCTCTCGCTCCCCCTGCCCCCTCCAATCCCCTCTCTCTCCCCCCGCCCCCTCCGATCCTCTCTCTCCGCCCCCTCTCCCCGCCCCCTCCGATCCCCTCTCTCTCTCTCCCCCCGCCCCCTCCGATCACCCCCTCTCTCTCTCCCCCGCCGATCCCCCCTCTCTCTCTCTCTCCCCCCCGCCCCCCCCTCTCTCTCTCTTCCCCCCGCCCCCTCCGATCCTCCTCTCTCTCTTTCCCCCCGCCCCCTCCGATCCCCCCTCTCTCTCTCTCTCTCTCTCCCCCCGCCCCCTCCGATCCCCTCTCTCTCCCCCTGCCCCCTCCGATCCCCTCTCTCCCCCTGCCCCCTCCGATCCCCTCTCTCTCTCTTTCCCCCCGCCCCCTCCGATCCCCTCTCTCTCTCCCCCTGCCCCCTCCGATCCCCTCTCTCTCTCTCTCTCTCCCCCCGCCCCCTCCGATCCCCTCTATCTCCCCCCGCCCCCTCCGATCCCCTCTATCTCCCCCCGCCCCCTCCGATCCCCTCTCTCTCCCCCGCCCCCTCTGTCTCTCTCCCCCTATCCCCTCCGATCCTCTCTCTCCCCCCGCCCCCTCCGATCCCCCCCCTCTCTCTCTCTCTCTCTCTCCCCCCGCCCCCTCCGATCTCCTCTCTCTCTCTCCCCCCGCCCCCTCCGATCTCCTCTCTCTCTCTCTCTCCCCCCGCCCCCTCCGATCCCCTCTCTCTCTCTCTCTCCCCCCCCCCGCCCCCTCCGATCTCCTCTCTCTCACTCCCCCCGCCCCCTCCAATCTCCTCTCTCTCTCTCCCCCCGCCCCCTCCGATCTCCTCTCTCTCTCTCCCCCCGCCCCCTCCGATCTCCTCTCTCTCGCTCCCCCCGCCCCCCTTTGTCTCTCTCCCCCTGTCCCCTCCGATCCTCTCTCTTCCCCCCCCCCCGCCCCCTCCGTCTCCTCCCCCTGGCCACCGACGGATCTTTCTGAGCTTCTACCCTCTTTTCCAGCAACCTCAATACATGAGCGGGAAGCACAGGGCAGCGAGATGATAAATATTCCTTTGATGATGGCATCCAACCCCATCAGCATAACCTTCTGGTCCTTTCTCCCTCATATGTTTATTGAGTTTCCCCTTAAATATATCTATGCTATTTGCATAGACTCATGACTAAGGTCAGAGCATGTAGAGTCAGGGGACAGCTGGAAGAATGGACAGCGAGCTGGCTACTGATCAGGAGAGAGAGAATCGGGGTTAGAGGAATTTACTCACACTGGCAAAAGATGGGAAGTGCTGTTCCACAGGAATCGGTGCTGTTATTTACTATTTACATAAACTAAAGACCGGCCTGAGTGGAGGAAGTGCATCCGGGAGAGTGCTGAGCACCTCGAGTCTCATCGCCGAGAGTATGCAGAAATCAAGCGGAAAGAGCATGCGGCAAACCAGTCCCACCCACCCCTTCCCTCAACGACTGTCTGTCCCACGTGTAACAGGGTCTGTGGCTCTCGTATTGGACTGTTCAGCCACCAAAGAACTCACTCCAGGAGCGGAAGCAAGTCTTCCTCGATTCCGGGGGACTGCCTACGATGATGAAACAATTTAGACTCGAGAATCAGAACTACACTTTACAAATTTGCGGACAATAACAACAACTTGTATTTATATAGCCCCTTTAATGTTGTAAAAGGTCCCAAGGCGCTTCACAGAAATATTGCAAAAAAATTGGGACATAAGGAGAGATTAGGGCAGGTGAAAGAGGTAGGTTTTAAGGAGCATCTTGAAGGAGGAAGGAGAGGTAGAGAGGCTTCAGCAGGGAATTCCAGAGCTTGGGGCCCAGGCAACAGAAGGCATGGCCACCGATGGTTGAGCGATTATAATCAGGGAGGCTCAATTGGGCAGAATTAGAGGAGTGCAGGTATCTCGGGGGGGGGGGGGGGGGGGTGAGGGTTGTGGGACCGGGGGAGATTACAGAGATAGCGAGGGGCGAGGCCATGGAGTGATTTGAAAATAAGGATGAGAATTTTGAAATCGAGGTGTTGCTTAACCAGAAGCCAATGTAGGTCACAGGGGGGATGGGTGAGCGGGACTTGGTGCGAGTTAGGACACGTGCTGCCGAGTTTTGGATTATCTCTAGTTTACATTGGATAGAATGTGGGAGGCCAGCCAGGAGTGCATTGGAATAGTCAAGTCTAGAGGTAACAAAGGCATGGATGAGGGCTTCAGCAGCGGATGAGCTGAGGCAGGGGCGGAGAAGGGCGATGTTACGGAGGTGGAAATAGGCGGTCTTAGTTATGCTGCGGCTATGTAGCCAGAAACTCATTTCAGGGTCAAATATGACGCCAAAGTTGCGAACAGTCTGGTCCAGACAGAAGTTGGGGGCGAGGAATGGAGTTGGTGGCTAGAGAACGCAGTTTGTGGTGGGGACCGAAAACAATGGCTTCGGTCTTCCCAATATTCGACTGGAGAAAATTTCTGCTCATCCAGAACTGAATATTGGACAAGCAGTCTGACAATTTAGAGACTGCGGAGGGGTTGAGAGAAGTGGTGGTGAGGTAGAGCTGGGTGCATGTGGAAACTGACGCTGTGTTTACGGATGATGTCGCCAAGGGGCAACATGTAGTTGAGATTTTCCGTACCTCGACGGATCCGTGGCGGGCGACATTGATGGCGGGTCCTGGCCTCGCTCCTGGTTCCAGCACACTGTGTAAAATGATTTTCCCGATTGGGCTCGTTAAGCCCGCCAAGCGCGTTTGCCAGCCAATTGAAGCAAGCGAGTCTGATGACATCATTTGATGATGCGTCATCGGCCTGTTTCCTTAAAGGGATCATTGAGGTGCTGCAAACACTCAGCACAGAGGGACAGGGCTGCACCCAGGCTCTCCCATCATTCCCTCCATAAGCTTATAGAGGGACTCACAGCATGCAGGAAGGTTCTCTTCCCTTCCAAAGGGTGGAAGAGACCTCCCCAGGAGATCAAGCAGCCTGGTTGCACATTGCACAGGAGGTCACAAGCAGGGATGTGGTCAGGAGGACCAGGCTGCAGTGGCACAAACCTTTCAATGATCTCAGTGGATCACGAAACGTTACTGCAAAGCCACACTCAACCTCATGCTGCTGTGCCACTCATCACATCCCCATCACTCTGCCTTCCCTACCTTACTCCTGCACATCCTTACTCACACTAACATACCTTGCACCTCCACCCATCCCTCTCTATCTACATTATCACTTCTCCATCTCACTAATCACCCTTCACATTCAGCCTTGTCCAATCTTATCAACTAACAAGCAGCAAGGGTAGGCAGTTGTGCGCTTTAGCTAAGGTTCATGTGAAATTTCTGTAGATGTGCTACCAAACATTGAAACCTTTATTTTCAGCACTTTGCGTTCTTGGACAAATTTGTGTGCACCTTTGGAAGTGTCTTAGTGAGTTGCAGTGAATGGTGAGACATAACAGTACCCCCCGCAATGGTGATGAGTGTGAAAGGAATGGCTTGGGCATTGTAGGGATACTTTATGGTGTTGGTGTGGGGTGGTGCCAACCTGGCGCATCATGTGGCAGTCAGGGTGTACAGCGTCAAGTGAAGTAAATCTGTTCCTGGTGAGGCCACCCCTGGTGTCTCAGACCGCAATGTGGTCGGTTGCTGATGCCCTGTGCAGCATCTGGTGATTGCGGAGAAGGTTGGTGGTGCTGCTGGTGTTGGGGCTGATCGTGGATTCTGAGGACCAAGATGGGAGAGTATAAAGTGCACCAATGCTGATGGAATAGATGGCAGGTGAAGTAGAGATGACAGAAGCGATCAGCCAATGGTGGGAGAGGTAGTGAGGTCATATTGGATGGAGATTTGAGAGAACATTTACAGCATTCTGAATCTGTAGAACCAGAGAAATTTACAGCACGGAAGGAGGCCATTTCGGCCCATCGTGTCCGCGCCGGCCGACAAAGAGCTATCGAGCCTAATCCAACTTTCCAGCTCTCGGTCCGTAGCCCTGTAGGTTACGGCACTTTAAGTGCACATCCAAGTATCTTTTAAATGTGGTGATTTCCAGCCATTGCTGTACCTGCATGCTCGCCTTCTGTGCTTCTTGCCCAAGGACACCCAAATCTCTCTGAATACCAACATTGAAAAGTTTCTCAGCATTTAAAAAATATTGTTTTCCTATTTTTCCTGCCAAAGTGACTATACTCCCTCTGCCACCTCACTGCCTGCCCACTCACTCAGTCTATCGATATCCCTTTACAGATACTTTGTGTTCTCCTCACAGCTTACTGTCCCACCTAGCTTTGTATCGTCAGCAAACTTGGATACATTACGCTCGGTCCCTTCATCTAAGTCATTAATATAGATTGTAAATAGCTGGGGCCCCAACACTGATCCCTGCGGCACCCCACTAGTTAGCCTGCCAACCTGAAAAAGACCCGTTTATCCCTACTCTCTCTTTTCTGTCTGTTAAAATCCTGGCACTCCCTCACTAACAGAAATCGGCACGGTCCCGGCCTGGAAGACCATCAGCAGGTCGGGGCCATTGGAGGAAGCAGCGTGCTGCGGTATACCAATGCAGGAGCAGCGCGTGCTGCTGCAGGAGGGCGATGGCTGCGAAGCCAGGTCGCTGATTGTAGTGCGGGAAGGCACAGCAGGAGGGGTGAAGGAGCGGCAAGAGTCTGTAGAGGGATGTGATTGGGGCCCAGGAGAGGTGTGAATCTGGGCCCAGAAGAGGCAAGGGCCCAGGGGCAGCACGGTCCAGCCTGGTTAATCCTTGCCACTGGACCAAGACCTAGCTCTGTCAAGCCCGTGTGGTGGCTGGTGTGCAATGGCCACCCCACGTTAAAAAATCCACGCACAGGCATCTTCCACCCTTCAGGATGTAGTGCGGGATCTGGAATATTAGGTCCTTCATTGAAACATCTGTGAACTCATCATTTTTTGGTGTGGAAGCAGGTCATCCTCGCTTTGAGGGACCGCCTATGGTGATGAAATATGGTGAGGGTTTCTGCCTCTACCACCCTTTCAGGCACTGAGTTCCAGACCCCATCACCCTCTGGGTGGAAATGCAGTTTAGAGAAGTTAGTTGCTGAGGGAAGATATCTGAATCAGCTGGGACATTTGAAGCTGTCAACTCATCAGCTGAAACAATGGCCAGTGACCTCCCGCCTCACTAGCGACGTCCAAGCACAGCGGGAGACCAGTGGGCCACCTGCCAAATTCAAAACGCTGGGAAAAAAGCATTGTAAACAAGACACGAATGATTTCAATTGCCTCCGCCCGCCACGCTGTCAGGTCTGCTCAGCTGTCAGACCCAGCATTTGGGAAAGGCGTGACAGCAGGGTCCCGACTTGCTGTCAAATTAACACTTTCCCACCTGACCCGCCACCGATCGTGCCTGCTGACCCCCCCGGAGAATTCCCGCCAATGTTTCCCCTTGCGGGCGGGACCAGAACCAGGGACCATAAACACAAGATAGTCACTGATTAATCCAAGAAGGAATTCTGTGCTGTACATTCTGTGTGATTCTATGAAGACGACGAACCCATCCACAGTCCCAGCGACCTGATCTGGCTGTCTCCCAGGACAGCAGCTCCAGCCCAGGCCCTGTCTCTGAAGCGAGGGATCTGCAGTCTCCTCCCTCGGCCTGGGGCAGCTGCGGCCCTCACTGACCTGTGTGTGTCACCACAGACACAGATGGAGAACGGTGGGAAGTGCGAGTTTAAAAGTGGGACTGGGTGAGAAACGGCCAGGACTTTATCCCACAGAAAGTTCCCATTCCTGTATGTCGGAAACGGCGAGGCAAGTCTCTCCCACAATTGCCATTTCTTCCGCCTTTCCCTCAGGAGCCCAAGATACAATCCCTTTATTTGTCTCTTTTATTTCACTTTGAATCAATTCAGGAATTTGCTACTCCCCAATGTCCACGTGGCACTTGTTCAGTCACCACAGATGTTGGCTTCTCCTCCCACTCAACAATTCTCATTTTACTCACAGATTTGTAGAATATTTCACTGTTCTTTGGATATCTTGAGAGAGTCTCCCTCTTTGTTTCCATATCACTCTCTTAACTTCTCTCCTTATTTTCTCATATTCTCTCATTTTTGTCAAATGTTTTGGTTCCATTTGGCCTCTTAAATTTTGCTTTATTTCGAACCTTAGAGAGCGTCTATCTGTTAGCTCAGTCAGATGCTCTCGCCTCTGAGTCAGAAGGTTGTGGGTTCAAGTCCCACTCCAGGAACTTGAGCACTTGATCTGGGCGACACTTCAGAGCAGTACTGAGGGAGTGCCGCACTGTCGGAGGGGCAGTATTGAGGGAGCGCCGCACTGTCAGAGGGGCAGTACTGAGGGAGCGCCGCACTGTTGGAGGGGCAGTACTGAGGGAGCGCCGCACTGTCGGAGGGGCAGTACTGAGGGAGCGCTGCACTGTCGGAGGGGCAGTACTGAGAGAGCTCGGTACCTACGGAGGGGAAGTACTGAGGGAGCGGCGCACCTACGGAGGGGAAGTACTGAGGGAGCGCCGCACCTACGGAGGGGCAGCACTGAGGGAGCGCTGAACTGTTGGAGGGGCAGTACTGAGGGAGCGCCGCACTGTTGGAGGGGCAGTACTGAGGGAGCGCTGCACTGTTGGAGGGGGTGCTGCACTGTTGGAGGGGCAGTGCTGAGGGAGTGCTGCACTGTCGGAGGGGCAGTGCTGAGGGAGTGCTGCACTGTCAGAGGGGCAGTACTGAGGGAGTGGCGCACTGTACACAGAGAAAATAGGTTGGTCCTGGCTTTGTGTGGGCAAAGCACCAGTATGTTTAGTATATATAGAATACTATATCTAAAGGCACCTTGGGGCATTTGTCTACATTAATTATCCTATATAAATACAACGTGCTGCTGCTGAATCCTTGGTTAACTGCCCACTCCCTGATCTCACCATTTTGGGTCACGTTTTTCTATCAACATTTACCATTCAATTTTACCAAGTCCACAGTCACGGTGTGGTTCCACGCTCTGGTCTGTGGAGCTACTTTCTGAAGTCCCACGCGACTTAGTTGGCAGCTATTCACAGACCACGAGCAAAGGCATCAGCCACTTACTGGTACAGTACTGGGACAGTATTCTGATCGACAGTATTGTATGTGCAGGACAAGACACAGTATGTTGCTCTACCATATATGCATGATATACAGCATCTTCCCTTCTGCACACTCTATAAAATATTAGATACAGAGCATTCCTACATTACAACACTGACTACACTTCAAAACTAAATTGGAAATATAGTGCTTTCTTTCGATATACAGCATTATAGGCAGCAAATATGCATATTATATATATTTAAGACAAAGTATTGGATAGATTATACACAGTGTTAAATATGGTCTACGTGTTGAGTATTATTAGTTATATACTGCATTGCATGCGGTACTGTAATATCCTATCACCTTATTAAAAGTATTTTATATGCATGCACTTCCTAAACTGCAGTCAGGATTTTTATCACACCGTTGTGTCAATATTTAGCCTCAATAGCTTCCTACATTACAACAGTTACTGCACATACTTCATTAGTTGTAAAGCACTTTGGGATGTCCTGAAAGGTGTTATATAAATGCTTTCTCTCTTTAAAACTGTCCATGTACACCTTGTGCAGAGATTGTCCCACTGGAAATTTGGTGCAAGAGTTCCGGAAGCTGGGAGAAACATGGCCAGCTATCCTGGGCGGTCCATGGACCAGCCCCTGTAACGCTGCACTCACAGGCCCCTGTAACGCTGCACTCACAGGCCCCTGTAACGCTGCACTCACAGGCCCCTGTAACGCTGCACTCACAGGCCCCTGAAGGGCGCAGGCGCAAGCTCTGGCCACAAGGCGGCGATGATATCAAACTCTGGCCGCCATCTTGCTTTCCTGGCCTGAGTTTTACATTTAAATTTGTTATTTATATTTTTAAATACGTATACTTGAACATTTTTATGACTTTGTCCTTCCAGGTAATTTCCTGCCACAATGTTGGTCTGCGGCCTCATGGTCTACTCAGTTTCGTTCACCAAGCTTCACCCAGTGAGCAGAGACCGCTGTTTACCCCCCCCCCCCCTCTCCCGGAGCACTATGGGCCCCCCCCCCCCCGGAGCACTGTGGGGCCCCCCCCCCCAGAGCACTGTGGGGGCCCCCCCCCCCCCAGAGCACTGTGGGCCCCCCCCCTCCCCCGGAGCACTATGGGGCCCCCTCCCGGAGCACTGTGGGGCCCCCTCCCGGAGCACTGTGGGGCCCCCTCCCGGAGCACTGTGAGGCCCCCTCCCGGAGCACTGTGGGGCCCCAGCCCAGCAGCAGGAGCTCTCCCACAGCCCACTGCTTGCTTTACATTAGTTGCCTCTAAGCGCCCCGGGCCCAGCTTGCTACGGTTATTAAAGAGATTGTGATACCTTTGCCCACAGGATGTTGCTGCGGCCAGGATACTGAGAATGAGCAGTACGGCAGGCCAGCCACTGCGATTGGCGACTGAGGGGGGAGGGGCAACCAGCGGCTTAATCCGAGAGCAGGCCGGGGTCCAATACATCAGCACAAGGGCAGAAAGTGGCAACAGAAAACGGGCAACTCAAAGCGGCAACTGATTGGGTGACAACAGGCAGATTTGACCCTGTGCGGGAGCGATGGGTTGGTGGTCTTCAGGGGTTGAATGTGTGGGGCAGGTTCTGTAACAGCTGGGTGACATGACACCCTGGTTCACAGGCCAAGCCCTGAAGATAGGAAAGACCCCTCGCTGACCCACACATATCCCCAGCCTGACATGCTCTGCCCTCTATAAACCACTCCACCACAATGATCCCACCTAATCTGATCAGATCTTTTCATACTGTGCTCTATTAGACATACAGAGCTCTCAGTGTCAGGGAAAGGCTACCAGTCAGGTTTTTATGAACAAAAAGAGATTTGGAAATTGTCTTTTCAGAATAGGTTATTGCGACAAATGGGCGGGTGTCCGGGAGATATCCTACAGGCTCAGAGTTATTGCTCACTCCCGTCAGCCAACTTCGAGAGTGACCAGTACATTGCGTTTACAGTCTAATGTCGACTGAACAACAGCGGGACTAGCTGTGGGCACTGGATAGTACAACTTGGCATATGCACCCGCCTGCTCCTACAGCAGTCCCACTGAAAACCATTCCCATGACACCAGGCTGATTCTAACAAACAAACTGGTTTATTTTACATGAAAAATATGAACACAACACAACTCTCTGGTGTAATTCAAGTGATTCTCTACCACTGCTCCAACAAACTGAACAAACCGTCAGCTCCTGCCCCTGTTGTAGGCTAAATGCACTCAGACAGTCACTGTGTGTGAACTCATTAGCCCCTAACCTCCTCTATTTCAGGCTTTGTATGTTCATACCTCGGCCTAGAGTCCCTCAAACTCCCTGATTGCCTAGAGACACCCACTGTCTCATAAGAACATAGGAATTAGGAGCAGGTGTCGGCCATTTGGCCCCTCGATAAGATCATGGCTGATCTTCGACCTCACCTCTACTCTCCTGCACTGTCCCCATATCCCTTGATTTCCTTAATATCCAAAAATCTATCGATCTCTTGAATATACTCAAAGACTGAGCCTCCACAGCTCTCTGGGGCAGAGAATTCCAGAGATTCACCACCCTCTGAGTGAAGAAATTTCTCCTCATCTCAGTCTTAAATGGCCAACCCCTTATTCTGAGACTGTGACCCCTGGTTCTAGACTCCACAGCCCGGGGAAACACCCTCCCTGCATCTACCCTGTCAAGCCCTGTAAGAATGTTGTATGTTTCAATGAGATCACCTCTTATTTTTCTAAACTCTAGAGAATATAGGCCTAGTCTACTCAATCTCTCCTCATAGGACAATCCCCCATCCCCAGGAATCAGTCTGGTGAACCTTCGTTACACTCCCTCTATGGCAAGTATAACCTTCCTTAGGTAAGGAGACCAACACTGTACACAATACTCCAGGTGCGGTCTCACCAGGGCCCTATATAATTGCAGTAAGACGTCTTTACTCTTATACTCAAATCTTCCTGTAATAAAGGCCAACATACCATTTGCTTTCCTGATTGCTTGCTGTACCTGCATGTTAACTTTCAGTGATTGGTGTACAAGGACACCCAGGTCCCTCTGAACAACAACATTTTCCAATCTCTCACCATTTAAAAAATACTCTGCTTTTCTATTTTTCCTACCAAAGTGGATAACTTCACATTTCTCCACATTATATTCCATTTGCCGTGTTCTTGCCCACTCACTTAGCCTGTCTGTATCCCCTTGAAGCCTCTTTGCATCCTCCTCACAACTTACATTCCCACCTAGCTTTGTATCATCAGCAAACTTGGATATATTACATTTGGTTCCCTCATCCCAATCATTGATACAGATTGTGAATAGCTGGGGTCCCAGCACCGATCCTTGTGGTACCCCGCTAGTTACAACCTGCCAACACGAAAATGGCCCGTTTATTCCTACTCTCTGTTTTCTGTCCGTTAACCAATTCTCAATCCATGCTAGTATATTACTCCCAATCCCATGAGCCCTAATGTTGTTCAGTAATCTCTTGTGTGGCACCTTATCGAATGCCTTTTGAAAACCAAATACACCACATCCATTGGTTCCACCCTATCTATTCTACTAGTTACAACCTCAAAAGCTTTAACAGATTTGTCCAACATGATTTCCCTTTCATAAATCAGTGTTGACTCTGCCCAATCCTATTATTATTTTCGAAGTGCCCTGTTACGTCGTTAATAATAGATTCTAGCATTTTTCCTACAACTGGTGTCAGGCTAACTGGTCTATGTAGTTCCTCTCTCTCAATCCGTGGGAATTGTTCTAGAATCTATGGAATTTTGGAAGAAGACAACCAATGCATCCACTATCTCTATAGCCACCTCTTTCAAAACTCTAGGATGTAGGCCATCAGGTCCAGGATTTATTGGCTTTCAGCCCCATTAATTTCTCCAGTATTATTTTTTTACTAATACTAATTTCTTCCAGTTCCTCATTCTCGCTAGACCCTTGGTTCTCCAAAATTTCCAGGAGGTTTTTCGTGTCTTCTTCCGTGAAGAAATAGTATTTGTTTAATTTTTCTGCCATTTCCTTATTCCTCATTATAATTTCTCCTGTCTCCGCCTGTAAGGGACCCACATTTACTTTCGCTAATCTTTTCCTTTTTACATACCTAGTTTACTCTCATATTCTATTTTCCCTTTCTTTAACAATTTCTTGGTCCTCCTTTGCTAAATTCTAAAATCCTCCCAATCTTCAGGGTTACTGCTCTTTTTGGCAACATTATAAGCCTCTTCCTTTGATCGAATACTATATTTAACTTCTCTGGTTAGCCACATTTGGAGCACTTTCCCTGTGGGGTTTTTTGTGCCTTAAAGGAATGCATGTTTGTTGTAAATTATGTATTAGTTCTTTAAATGCTAGCCATTGCTTGTCTACCGGCATACCTTTTCCCAATCTACCTTAGCCAACTCTCCCCTTATACCCAGGTGCCTGTTCAGAGGGAGGGAGAAAATAAGGATGTCCTCTGGCCACTCGCCCACTTCTGGATGCCAAGGATCGCTCCGTCAACCCACCAATCGATGCCAGTGCTAAATATCTTTTTCGCCAAGTCTCGCTGTAGGCAAAATGAACCAAACCCATTCTATCGAAATGGCACCAGGGAGCTGGCAGCAAGCATTTATCAGCAACATTGTGACAGAGCTCACATAACATGCAACAGTGAACAGATTGGTGTCAGTAATGGCTGGACATCTGGTCTTCAACCCAGGAACCAGCTGCAGCACATTTCTGTCAATTTACTCTTTGTACAATCAGTCTGACCTTACACCGAAATCGTCACATCAATTAAACAAATCCCCATCTCAGACATGGAGGTAATAGTCCCAAACAGTGACACACTGGGTTCAAACTAAAGCTGGGGTTTATACTTTGGTCAATGCTCTCAGACTGCTAATATATTTGAGTTAACAATGTTCAGAAAGTATAGAGCTCCTGACATTTAATGAGATTGACAGTATCAGGGCCCAAATTGGAACAAACACACAAGATATACTGTGTTACTGACAGCTCCCTCACACTGTCACTCAGTAACCCCTCTCCCCCACACCATGTGTTACTGGCTGTATCTGTACTGATGTTAATCCAGCTCCCTCACACTGTCACTCAGTAACCCCTCTCCCCCCACACCCTGTGTTACTGGCTGTATCTGTACTGATGTTAATCCAGCTCCCTCACACTGTCACTCAGTAACCCCTCTCCCCCCACACCCTGTGTTACTGGCTGTATCTGTACTGATGTTAATCCAGCTCCCTCACACTGTCACTCAGTAACCCCTCTCCCCCAGTGCCCTGTGTTACTGACTGTATCTGTACTAGAAACCTAGAAACATAGAAAATAGGTGCAGGGGTAGGCCATTCGGCCCTTCGAGCCTGCACCACCATTCAATGAGTTCATGGCTGAACATGCAACTTCAGTACCCCATTCCTGCTTTCTCGCCATACCCCTTGATCCCCCTAGTAGTAAGGATGACATCTAACTCCTTTTTGAATGTATTTCGTGAATTAGCCTCAACAACTTTCTGTGGTAGAGAAGTTTCTCCTCATCTCGGTCCCTTATCCTTAGACTGTGACCCCTGGTTCTGGACTTCTCCAACATTGGGAACATTCTTCCTGCGTCTAAACCCGTCAGAATTTTAAACGTTTCTATGAGATCCCCTCTCATTCTTCTGAACTCCAGTGAATACAAGCCCAGTTGATCCAGTCTTCCTTGATTTGTCAGTCCCGCCATCCCGGGAATCAGTCTGGTAAACCTTCACTGCACTCCCTCAATAGCAAGAATGACCTTCCTCAAGTTAGGAGACCAAAACTGTACACAATACTCCAGGTGTGGCCTCACCAAGGCCCTGTACAACTGTAGTAACACCTCCCTGCCCCTGTACTCAAATCCCCTCGCTATGAAGGCCAACATGCCATTTGCTTTCTTAACCACCTGCTGTATCTGCATGCCAACCTTCAATGACTGATGTACCATGACACCCAGGTCTCGTTGCACCTCCCCTTTTCCTAATCTGTCACCATTCAGATAATAGTCTGTCTCTCTGTTTTTACCACCAAAGTGGATAACCTCACATTTATCCACATTATACTTCATCTGCCATGCATTTGCCCACTCACCTAACCTATCCAAGTCGTTCTGCAGGCTCATAGCATCCTCCTCGCAGCTCACACTGCCACCCAGCTTAATGTCATCCGTAAATTTGGAGATACCACATTTAATCCTCTCGTCTAAATCATTAATATACAGTGTAAACAGCTGGGGCCCCAGCACAGAACCTTGCGGTACCCCACTAGTCACTGCCTGCCATTCTGAAAAGTACCCATTTACTCCTACTGTCACTCAGTAACCCCTCTCCCCCAGCGCCCTGTGTTACTGACCGTGTCTGTACTGATGTTAATCCAGCTCCCTCACACTGTCACGCAGTAACCCCTCTCCCCCAGTGCCCTGTGTTACTGACTGTATCTGTACTGATGTTAATCCAGCTCCCTCACACTGTCAGTCAGTAACCCCTCTCCCCCAGTGCCCTGTGTTACTGACCGTGTCTGTACTGATGTTAATCCAGCTCCCTTACACTGTCACGCAGTAACCCCTCTCCCCCAGTGCCCTGTGTTACTGACTGTATCTGTACTGATGTTAATCCAGCTCCCTCACACTGTCACTCAGTAACCCCTCTCCCCCAGTGCCCTGTGTTACTGACTGTATCTGTACTGATGTTAATCCAGCTCCCTCACACTGTCACTCAATAACCCCTCTCCCCCAGCACCCTGTGTTACTGACTGTATCTCTACTGATGTTAATCCAGCTCCCTCACACTGTCACTCAGTAACCCCTCTCCCCCAGCACCCTGTGTTACTGACTGTATCTGTACTGATGTTAATCCAGCTCCCTCACACTGTCACTCAGTAACCCCTCCCCCAGTGCCCTGTGTGGAAGAGTTTGGATCAAGGTGCAGCTGCGAACCGTTGTGTTTGGTGTGAGGAGTGAGTGAATTGCAGGGCTTACCCTAGGGCCTGGAATGCTGGGATGGATCTGGCCCAGTGCATGGAGAGGAAAAGCAGTCTAGAGGCAGATTCACAGATGTAATGTACATTCAGGTACTCGGGCATCGGGCTGGGCATGGTGAGCTGTTAGAGAAACCGTACAAACAATTCATCATATCCCTGCAACCTTACAACTGCAAACATTACTGAACACTCACATTCGGATGTTACACATGATTTCATTATACACTACTGCGTTACATAGGTTGCTATTTACAACACAGCCCGACAGGTCGGCGCTGATGTTAATCTCCCACACGAGCTGCATATCCCCATGATTACGGCAACAGTTGGGCTGCATGCCGAGAGAGAGAGTCAGGCCGGTTGATGCTGCCTTTACATTCAGGTTTTACACACGCATCTCTCTTTCACACTTCATTTTGGACCAGTTTTTTTTACACTGTTAAAAAGGCCTGGCGGCTCAGACCGTGCGTGTCTGGGGTACCCCCCAGGGTCACTGTGTAAATTAACATGTGTGTGTCTGAGGTTACCCCCTCTCCCCCTCCCCCTCCCCTGGTCACTGTGTAAATTAACATGTGTGTGTCTGGGTTTACCCCCTCCCCCCCCTCGGGTCACTGTGTAAATTAACATGTGTGTGTCTGGGTTTACCCCCTCCCCCCCCTCGGGTCACTGTGTAAATTAACATGTGTGTGTCTGAGGTTATCCCCTCTCCCCCTCCCCTCCCCCCCCCGGGTCACTGTGTAAATTAACATGTGTGTGTCTGGGGTTACCCCCTCTCCCCCTCCCCCTCCCCCGGTCACTGTGTAAATTAACATGTGTGTGCCTGGGGTTACCCCCTCCCCCCCCTCGGGTCACTGTGTAAATTAACATGTGTGTGCCTGGGGTTACCCCCTCTCCCCCTCGGGTCACTGTGTAAATTAACATGTGTGTGTCTGAGGTTACCCCCTCTCCCCCTCCCCTCCCCCCCCCGGGTCACTGTGTAAATTAACATGTGTGTGCCTGGGGTTACCCCCCCCCCCCCTCGGGTCACTGTGTAAATTAACATGTGTGTGTCTGGGGTTACCCCCCCACCCTCCCCTCGGGTCACTGTGTAAATTAACATGTGTGTGTCTGGGGTTACCCCCCCACCCTCCCCTCGGGTCACTGTGTAAATTAACATGTGTGTCTGGGGTTACCCTCCCCCCCCCCCCTCCCCTCGGGTCACTGTGTAAATTAACATGTGTGTGTCTGGGGTTACCCTCCCCCCCCTCCCGGGTCACTGTGTAAATTAACATGTGTGTGTCTGGGGTTACCCCTCCCCCCTCGGGTCACTGTGTAAATTAACGTTATGCAAACATTGCTGTGGATTTATGGATTGAAATTGGAATGAAATGACATGCGAGCCGCTGTCCGTAGTATTGAGATGTTCTTTACATGTGTTAATTTGCACTATGGTTAGGTAGGGTTGTTGGATAGCTGATGTCAGGACGGGACTGAGGACAGCGGTGATGCCCTCTATGATCAGAAGCTTCCTATGGTCTGCACGAGATACTCTGTCAGGTCCAGTGTCATTGCTCTCCTGCTCGTGAATCTTGAGATTTGTTAAGAAAATTAAAGCCTTTGGGATGAAAGGGACAGTGACAGCATGGATGTGACATTGGCTCAGGGACAGAGAGCCGAGAGTCGTGGTGAATGTTGCTGTTCAGACTGGAGGGAGGTGTACAGTGGTGTTCCCCAGGGGCCGGTGTTGGGACCACTGATCTTTCTGATTAATATATTAATGACCTGGACTTGGGAACACGGCATCGTTTCAAAGTTTTTGGATGATACAAAACTCGGAAATGTAGTAAAGAGCGAGGAGAGTGGTAACAGACTTCAGGAGGATGTAGGCAGACTAGTGAAATAGACAGACACATGGTGGGTGGAATTTAACGCAGAGTGTGAAGTGATTACATTTTGGTAGGAAGAATGAGGAGAGACAATATGAACAAAATGATACCATTTTTACGGGTGCAGGAACAGAGACCGGAGGTCTATGTACACATATTTGAAGCTGGGAGGACTAGTTGAAAAGGCTGTTTAAAATGCATTTGGGATCCTGGGCTTTATTGATAGAGGAAAAGATTTTAAAAGCAAGGAGGTTATGCTGGACCTTGAGAAATCACTGGCTGGCCTCAGCTGGCGGTGTGTCCAATTCTGGGCAACACATTTTGGGAAGAATGTTAAGTCCTTGGAGAGGGAACAGAAGAGATTTACTGGAATGGTTCCAGGGATGAGGGGCTCGAGTTGTGTGGAGAGACAGGAGAAGCCGGACTTGTTCTCCTTACAGCAGAGAACAGTAAGAGGAGATTTGCTGGAGGTGTTCACAATTGTGAGAAGCTGTATCCCGCGACAGAAGGGTCGGTGACCAGAGCACACAGATCGACGGTGATTGGCAAAGGAACCAGAGGCAACATGAGGAAATAGATATTTTTTACGCAGTGAGTTGTTGTGATCGGGAACGCGCTGCCTGAAAGGGCGGTGGGAGCAGATTCAATAGTAACTTTCAAACGGAAATTGGATAAATACTGGAAAGGGAAAAAAAATACTGGGTTATGGGGAAAGAGCAGGGGGAGGGGGACTAATTGGACAGCTCGGCCAAAGAGCAGGCTGCCTTGTGTGCTGTAACATTCTGTGAGACTCCCACCATCTGCACAGTACTCTCTCTCTCTCCGATGAGATCTCTCAATCTCTCTCTCTAGAACAGTCCCTCTCTCTTCCAATGATCTCTTTCTCTCAGTCTCTCTCTCTCTGTCCGTCTCTCTGTTGGTCGGTCTCTATCCCTCTCTCTTTCTCTTTGACAGTCCCTCTCTTTGACGATCTCTCTCTCTCTCGCTCTCTTTCTCTCTCTCTTTGATGACCTCTCTCGCATATATAAAGCTATAAAAATCATCATCATAGCCAGTCCTTCGGAGTCGAGGATGACTTGCTTCCACACTAAATACGAGTTCTCAGATGACTGCACAGTCTCTGTCACAGGTTGAAGGAAGGGGTGGGTGGGACTGGTTTGCCACACGCTCTTTCCGCTGCCTGCGCTTGATTTCTGCATGCTCTCGGTGATGAGACTCGAGGTGCTCAGCGTCCTCTCGGATGCCTTTCCTCTGCTTTGAGGGGTCTTTGGCCAGGGACTCCCAGGTGTCGGTGGGGATGTTGCATTTTTTCAACGAGGCTTTGAGGACGTCCTTGAAGCGTTTCCTCTGCCCACCTTTGGCTCACTTGCCGTATAGGAGCTCCGAGTAGAGCGTTTGCTTTGGGAGTCAATGTGGCCCGTCCAGTGAAGCTAATCGAGTATGGTCAGTGCTTCGATGCTGGGGATGTTGGCCTGATCGAGAACACTGACATTGGTGTGCCTATCCTGCCAATGGATTTGCGGGATCTTGTGGAGGCAGCACTGGTGGTACTTCTCCGGTTCCTTGAGGTGCCCACTGTACATAGTCCATGTCTCTGAGCCATATAGGACGGATGTCACTACCCATGAGCTGGGTGCCGGGTTTGAGGGCCTGGTCTTTAAACACTCTCTTCCTCAGGCGACTGAAGACTGCACTGGCACACTGAAGGCGTTGTTAGACCTCGTCGTCTATGCTGCCTTGTTGACAGTAGGCTCCCAAGGTATGGAAAATGGTCCACATTGTCCAAGGCCTTATCGTGGATTTTGATGACCAGAAGGCAGTGCTGTGTGATGGGGGTAGGTTGGTGGAGGACCTTTGTCTTACAGATGTTTAGCGTAAGGCCCATGCTCTCGTACACCTCAATGAAAGTGTTGACGATGGTTTGGAGTTCCACCTCCAAGTGTGCGCAGACGCAGGCGTTGTCCGTGTACTGTAGTTCAATGATGGAGGATGGGACGACCTTGGATCTGGCCTGGAGGCTGCAGAGGTTGAACAGATTCCCGTTTGTCCTGTAATTTAGCTCCACTCCAGTGGGGAGCTTGCTGAGGGTGAGATGGAGCATTGCAGCAAGGAAGATCGAGAAGAGCGTTGGTGCGATGACACAGCCTTGTTTGACCCTGGTCCGGAAGTGGAATAAAGCACTGGTCAGAGTCCACACATGGCGACCTGCGGTGAGGCAACGCCACAATGCTCCAAGGATTAATCGAAAGGGAGACAGCAGAGTATGGGCTTTGATAAACGGTCAAATACCTATTGGATTCCACAGGATCACTAGGCTACTGTACCAAATTGAGTATCCCAGACTGACCCAAGACCATTACTGACCCAGGCTGTTTATCATTGTCATGCATCAAGATGTTGACTATTCGACAGAGGAGGCATTTGGGATGTTGTATTAAGTTACATTTAGCTGCCAAGGTATTAGTTTCACAACATATAGCTGCCGGGAATGTCGATCAGAACTCAGACAAATCTTCTGTCCAGAGTAGTGCTTCCCACATATCACATCATTGAGACAATGGAGATTTGTTGGAGATATTCTATAAACATTCACATATATGTTGGAATGGTTTCATTGAAGTGAGATCAGTGGGAGCTATCTTCGAGGAACTCACTCTAAAAGGGCTGTAAAAGGTTTAAATGTCAACTTGACTGGCTAATCACCAGGCATGGAGAAGCTGAGGGTCAGAGGTCAAGTCTTTGGCTTCCTGTCTAGTTAGAAAGTGTATGTGGGAATCAAATCAGCAAGTTAGAGCTCACTGCTTAGGCTTAGTGCTCTCGAGTGAGAAATGTGTATTTGGCCAGGGCTAGTGCAGCACACTGTTATTTTGTGTGTTATAAACAGCAGTATAAAATAGATAAGAATTGACTGTAAATGATATTCTATTCATTCACATAATATATGCAAAATTATTCAGCTTGTTGGGTTTATAAACAGGACACACAGACATGGGCATGTGCAGGATTATGACGCCGATATCTTTCCTGAAAACTGAACACAGATGGGTGAGAAATTTCTCCTCATCTCAGCCCTAAATGGCCGACCCTTATTCTGTGAGCCCTGGTTCTAGACTCCCCAGCCTGGGGAAACATCCTCCCTGCATCTACCCTGTCAAGCCCTGTAAGAATTTTATACGTTTCAATGAGATCACCTCTCATTCTTCTAAACGCCAGAGAATATCGGCCTAGTTACTTTGATGGCTGTAAACAGTGCACTGATTTTGAGTGATTTGTATACATGGGCACCAAAATACGGGGCTTTTAAACTTCCCTTGAAACACCTGCCCCTGTCTGCAGCCTGCCCCAGCTGCCCCTCTTGCACAGGCCAGAGTGCCATGTTTCACTGGGCACCCCGCTGCTCAGCATGAGGCCAGGAATCCCCCCCACAGGCTCCTGGGGAAGTCCCAGAGACAGCAGGGTAGAGTGAGGGGACAGACACCTGGCCAACGTCTGGCGTTAGCTGGAGCCAAAGTTCGGGAATACTGGTTAAATATAGGTGCAGACCGAGTACTAAGTGACAGCATTGATTGTGATGGGTCCGAGGTGAGAGGGGCAGGATCCGATGTTGGATCAGGGATTGTGGCGTTTACTGCAATCCTCCGCTTAACCAACAGTATCCCCGGCATGTTCACAAACCTTAAAGGTCACGTGGGTGTCTGTCAGTAAAGGTCCTTCCACCTCTATTATGGGCATCGATTGGTCTCTGCTCATCAACTGGATATTGGCTCCTCCTATAGCTTCCAAACCGTCCATCAGACTGGGCACACTACTCCCATCCATAGGGCTCAGTGCTTTGGCCAAGGTATCGAATGCCCTGTAGTGAAGAACACATCACTAGTGCTTTGCTCCTACTCACTGTAGTATTACAGCAACGACTAGAGACAGACTCGCTATGCAACATGCTGCCCTTTAAAAGCCCTATGCTACTTATTGGGTAACCCAGAGTATGTGTTGCTTTAAAAAAGTCATGTGCAGGTGCAGGACTCCCAGCCCGGTGAGGGCTGGTGCTGAGAGCTGGGCTCCTCTGACAGATACTTGGGGCCAAGTTGAAATGCAGCTGGCAGTAGACAGGGTCCAGACTGTGAAAGAAATGACAATGCACAGAAAGTGTCCCGCACCTGTCGACTCTCCACGTTCACAGCTGGGTTAAATTCATTGCCTAACTGTCATTAAACGTAGACAAGTGCACACAGCCAGCCACCAGCCTGCTCCTCCAAGCAACAAGATCATGGCTGATCTGGCCGTGGACTCAGCTCCACTTACCCGCCCGCTCCCCGTAACCCTTAATTCCCTTATTGGTTTAAAATCTATCTATCTGTGAATTGAATACATTCAATGAGCTAGCCTCAACTGCTTCCTTGGGCAGAGAATTCCACAGATTCACAACCCTCTGGGAGAAGAAATTCCTTCTCAACTCGGTTTTAAATTGGCTCCCCCATATTTTGAGGCTGTGCCCCCTAGTTCTAGTCTCCCCTACCAGTGGAAACATAAGATCACCCCTCTTCCTTCTGAACTCCAACGAGTAAAGACCCAGTTTACTCAATCTATCATCATAAGGTAACCCCCTCATCTCCGGAATCAGCCTAGTGAATCGTCTCTGTACCCCCTCCAAAGCCAGTATATCCTTCCTTAAGTAAGGTGACCAAAACTGCACGCAGTACTCTAGGTGCGGCCTTACCAATACCCTGTACCCTATATAGCACCTTTAAAGTAAAACATCCCAAGGCACATCACAGGAGCGATTATCGAACACAATTCGACACTAAGCCACATAAAGAGATATTAGGGACAGGGTTGGTCAAAGAGATAAGTTTCAAGGAGTGCCTTAAAGGAGGAAAGAGAGGTAAGGGGCAGAGGTTTAGGGAGGGAGTTCCAGAGCTTAGGGCCTAGACAACAGAAGGCACGGCCACCGATGGTGGAGCGGTTATAATCATGGATGTGCAAGGGACCAGAAATCAAGGAGCGCAGAGGAGGTTCGAGAGATAGGGAGGGAGCGAGGCCATGGAGGGATTTGAACACAAGGATGAGAATTTTAAAATCGATACGTTGCCGGACCGAGAACCAATGTAGGTCAACGAGCACAGAGGTGATGGGTGAGCGGGACTTGGTGCGAGTTAGGACACAGGGCAGTGAGCACAGGGCGTGATGGGTGAGTGGGACTTGGTGCGAGTTAGGACACAGGGCAGTGAGCACAGGGCGTGATGGGTGAGCGGGACTCGGTGAGAGTTAGAACATGGGGCAGCGAGCACAGGGGTGATGGGTGAGCGGGACTCGGTGCGAGTTAGGACATGGGCAGAGGGGTGATGGGTGAACAGGACTCGGTGCGAGTTAGGACATGGGCAGAGGGGTGATGGGTGAGCTTGACTTGGTATGAGTTAGGACATGGGTAGCAGAATTTTGGATGAGCTCAAGTTTACGTCGGGTAGAACGTGGGAGACCAGTCAGCAGAGTTTTGGAATAGCAAAGCCTAGAGGTAACAAAGGCATGGTGAGGGTTTCAGCAGCTGATGAGCTGAGGGAGTGGTGGAGACGGGCGATGCTATGGAGTTGGAAGTAGGCAGTCTTGATGATGGAGTGGATATGGGGTCAGAAGCTCATCTCGGAGTCAAATACAATAGAAGCAAACATAATGTGTGACCAAGTAAAGGGCCTTTGAAGGAGAGGAGCGCCAATGATCTCCAAATTACAAACTTAACTAGAGTAAACATTTTAAGATTCTGACCCTTCACCCGTACCATGACCTGCAAGATCTGACCCTTCACCTGCACCATGACCTGTAGGATCTGACCCTTGAGCTGCAGGGTGCATATGTAGGTGGGGTGAGACCAGGCTATTTCCCTGCATCCTCACCCAGCTCACAGGATAGGGCAGGGAACAGTGCTAGATTGCTGCTGCATCTGTTGTTTCAGTTAGATTGGACTGAGTCATGACCAAGGAGGCCCAGGATTGCACCCAGTTATATGCACTGTATCTGTATACAGACGTTCACTGGTATCCCTGAGTGAGGAGCTTACATTGACCCGGATTTTGCTTTGAGCGACGAAGGATTGGCTTTCTCCGTTCACCTCGTGCACATTTGCCCAGACATTTCATGAGCTTGTCAGGGGAGATTTCCTCCAATCCGGCGTCTCTTTCAGTGGGGTGCCCTCTACACGGGATCAGTGTGAGCAACATCTACAATATTCCTTTTCTTCTGATGGAATTAGACTCCACACTTGTAAAATTACATTTTCAAGGCCAGAGAGGTTGTTCAGCAGTAATCATCACATATTACACTGTTACGAACTTACTTATTCTTAAATGAACAAGCCCCAACATTTTCAGCTGTCTTTAGTGGGCGCGTACAGCAAGTTCACCTCACTGCAGTGATTTCTGTTGGTAAGGATAACCATACCCTGTGGAGGAGCAGGATATCTCTGAAAGCAACACCCGGAGTTCTACATTTAACAGGGCATCTGTGGACAGCAGAAGTTACTGTCAGGATTACCCTGTAATAACGGTGATGCTTACAGCCTGGCCCTTATCATTACAGCTGGTCTGCACAGGGTGGACTTAGAATGGTTTATTTGGGAATTTGGAAAGAGTGGGAATTCAGAGAAGAGGGGGAAGGGGTTGCTGTTTTTTGCCCACACTGTGTAGTGCTTTGTGTTACAGGTAGATATTTAATTTCATTACTTAATCCACATCAATTAAGAAGTCAAAGAACTAAACTGTAAACTAAGTTGCTTAAATACAAATTTAATTACATTTAATTAAATAAAACAAGGTCATATAGGGATGGCAGGGCAGTGGTGTGCCTCAACTGCAGCATGTGGGAGTTTGTGGAGTGCATTGTGGTCCCGGACAATCACGGTTGCAGTAAGTGCTTGCATATTGAGGAACTTCAGCTCAGACTTGTTGAGCTGGAGTCCGAGATGCAGACACTGCAAGGCATCAGAAAGGGGGAGAGTTACCTGGACACTTTTACCCAGGAGGTAGTCACACCCCTTCGGTTAGGTAATGATACAGGTCTGGTTACTGGTCAGGGACAGGAGGGTGTGACTGCAACTCAGGCAGGTAAGGGGACCCCAGGTGCAGTGCTGAGGGAGCCTTGGCCTTTGTCCTGATCCAACAGGTATAAGGTTTTTGCTGCCTCCGTGGATGAGGGAAAAGCCTGCAGGATGGATCAGCAGGCTGACCATGACACCATGGTGCAGGCCATTCCAGGGGGTGCTGGAGTGAAAGAGAATGTAGTGGTGGTAGGAGACAGTATAGTCAGAGGGATGCATACTGTTCTCTGCAGCCACGGCCGGGAGTTCCAAAGGTTGTGAGGTTGTGTTTTCTGCCCAGTGCCAGAGTTAAAGATATCTCCTCGCGGCTGGAGAACTTAGAGTGGGAGGGAGAGGATCCAGTTGTCGTGGTCCACTTAGGAACCACAACATAGGCAGAACTAGGAAGGAGGTTCTGCTGAAAGAGTTTGAGGAGTTGGGTTCCAAATTAAAAAGCAGAAGCTCAAAAGGTAATAATCTCTGGATTGTTACCTGAGCCACACGCCAATTGGTATTAGAAAGTTAAATGCGTGGCTCAGAGCGTGGTGCGGGAGGCAAGGGTTTTGCTGGGGAAAGAGGGAGCTGTTCCATTGGGAACCAGCTGGAACCAGTGTCCTGGTGTATCAAATAACTAGGGCAGTAGAACATAAGAACATAAATAGGAGCAGGAGTCGGCCATTCGGCCCCTCGAGCCTGCTCCACCATTTAATACGATCATGGCTGATCTGATCATGGACTCCGCTCCACTTCCCTGCCCGGTCCCCATAACCCTTCACTCCCTTATTGCTCAAAAATCTGTCTATCCCCACCTTAAATACACTCAATGACCCAGCCTCCACAGCTCTCTGGGGCAGAGAATTCCACAGATTCACCACCCTCAAAGAAATTTCTTCTCATCTCAGTTCTAAATGGGCGGCCCCTTATTTTTAAACTATCCCCTCTAGTTCCAGATTCCCCCATGAGGGGAAACATCCTCGCTGCATCTATCCTGTCGAGCCCCCTCAGTATCTCACACGTTTCAATAAGATCACCTCTCATTCTTTCTAAACTCCAATGAGTAGAGGCCCAACCCGCTGAACCTTTCTTCATAAGTCAACTCCCTCATCTCCAGAATCAACCTAGTGAACCTTCTCTGAACAGCCTCCAATGCAAGTATATCCTTCCTTAAATACGGAGACCAAAACTGTACACAGTACTCCAGGTGTGGCCTCACCAATACCCTGTACAGTTGTAGCAGGACTTCTCTGCTTTTATACTCTATGCCCCTTGCAATAAAGGCCAACATTCCATTTGCCTTCCTGATTACTTGCTGTACCTGCATAATAACTTTTTGTGTTTCATGCACAAGGACCTACAGGTCCCTCTGTACTGCAGCATTTTGTAATCTCTTTCCATTTAAATTATAATTTGCTTTTTTATTTTTCCTACCAGAGTGGATAACCTCACATTTTCCCACATTATACTCCATCTGCCAAAAGTTTGCCCACTCACTTAGCCTGTCTATATCCCTTTGTAGATTTTGTGTCCCCTCACAACTTGCTTTCCCACCCATCTTTGTATCAGGGCTTGTAATCTAATGAAGTGGAGAGGAGGATTCAGCAAAGAGTAAATTTAAAAGCAGCAAGAGAAATGTCAAGGCTCTAGAGCAGAGCAGAGTTTGGGGTAAAAAAGTGGGTCAGGAAGGGGCATTACTGACTAAGGTGACATCAGGGAAAGAAAGAAATAAGTCAAAGCTAAAGGCACGATATCTGAATGCGCGAAGCAGTCGCAACAAAATAGATGAATTAATAGCGGAGATATAAATGAATAGATTTGATCTAATAGCCATTACGAAGATGTAGTTGCAAATATTGCAGGATAGTTCACTTTTAGAAGAGATAGGCGAATGGAACAGGACAGGTAGCCCTGATAATAAAGGATGGGATGAAGACGGGAGAGAGAAAGGATCTTATCTCAGACAATATTAAGAAGCAGAATCAGTTTGGGTGGAGCTAAGAAACAGCAAGGGGTAGAAAACATTGGTGAGAGTTGTTTACAGGCCCCCAAACAGTATTGGTAATGTAGGGCACAGGATAAATCAGGAAATTAGAAACGCATGTAACAAGGGTAATACAGTAATATATGGGGGACTACATATAGACTGGGCAAACCAAATTTGCACTAATAAATGTATACAAGATGGTTTTCTAGATCAGTATGCTGAGCAACCAACTATGGAACAGGCTATTGCAGATCTAGTATTGTGCAATGAGAAAGGGTTCATTAATAACCTTGTAGTAAAGGGGTTCTTAGGGAAGAGTGACCATAATATGATCGAATTTTATATTAAGTTTGAAAATGATTTCATTGAATCCGAAACTAGCGTCTTAAATCCAAAGGATATGTGGGGAGAGTTGGCTAAGGTAGATTGGGAACTACATTAAAAGGTATGACGGTAGACAAGCAATGGCTTATAATGTTGCCAAAAGAGCAGTAAGCCTGTGGATTGGAAGATTTTAGAATTCAGCAAAGGAGGACCAAGAAATTGATAAAGAAAGGGAAAATAGAATGTGAGAGTAAACGAGCAAGAGACATAAAAACAGACTGTAAAAGCCTCTATAGATTTGTAAAAAGGAAAAGATTAGCGAAAGTAAATGTGGGTCCCTTATAAAATGGGGAATAAGGAAATGACAGAGAAATTAAACACATACTTTGCGTCTGTTTTCACGGAAGAAGATACAAAAAACCTCCCGGAAATACTGGAGTACCAAGGATCTAGCGAGAATGAGGAACTAAAAGAAATTAGTATTAGTAAAAAAATAGTACTGAAGAAATTATTGAGACTGAAAGCCGATAAATCCCCTGGACCTGATGGCCTACATCCTAGGGTTTTGAAAGAGGTGGCTAAAGAGGATGCATTGATTGTCATCTTCCAAAATTCCATAGATTCTAGAACGGTTCCCACGGATTGAACGGTAGCAAATGTAACCCCGTTATTTAATAAAGGAGCAAGAGAGAAAATGGGGAACTACAGACCAGTTAGCCTGACATCAGTAGTAGGAAAAATGCTAGAATCTATTATTAATGAAGTGGTAACAGGGCACTTAGAAAATAATTATAGGATTGGGCAGTCAACATGGATTTATGAAAGTGAAATCATGTTGGACAAATCTGTTAAAGAGTTTTTTTTTGAGGTTGTAACTAGTAGAATGGATAAGGGGGAACCAGTAGATGTGGTGTATTTGGATTTTCAGAAGGCATTCAACAAGGTGCCACACAAGGAGTTATTAAACAAACTTAGGGCTCATGTGATTGGGGGTAATATACTAGCACGGATTGGGGATTGGTTAACGGACAGAAAACAGAGAGGAGGAATAAACGGGCCATTTTCGGGTTGGCAGACTGTAACTAGTGGGATACCACAAGGATCGGTGCTGGGACCCCAGCTATTCACAATCTGTATCAATAATTGGGATGAGGGAACCAAATGTAATATATCCAAGTTTGCTGATGATACAAAGCTAGGTGGGAATGTAAGTTGTGAGGAGGATGCAAAGAGGCTTCAAGGGGATACAGACAGGCTAAGTGAGTGGGCAAGAACATGGCAAATGGAATATAATGTGGAGAAATGTGAAGTTATCCACTTTGGTAGGAAAAATAGAAAGAGAGTATTTTTTAAATGGTGAGAGATTGGGAAATGTTGGTGTTCAGAGGGACCTGGGTGTCCTTGTACACCAATCACTGAAAGTTAACATGCAGGTACAGCAAGCAATTAAGAAAGCAAATTGTATGTTGGCCTTTATTACAGGAGGATTTGAGTATAAGAGTAAAGACGTCTTACTGCAATTATACAGGGCCCTGGTGAGACCGCACCTGGAGTATTGTGTACATTGTTGGTCTCCTTACCTAAGGAAGGATATACTTGGCATAGAGGGAGTGTAACGAAGGTTCACCAGACTGATTCCTGGGATGGGGGGATTGTCCTATGAGGAGAGATTGAGTAAACTAGGCCTATATTCTCTGCAATTTAGAAGAATGAGAGGTGATCTCATTGAACTATACAAAATTCTTAGAGCTTGACAGGGTAGATGCAGGGAGGATGTTTGCTCTGGCTGGGGAGTCCAGAACCAGGGGTCACAGTCTCAGGATAAGGGGTCGGCCATTTAGGGCTGAGATGAGGAGAAATTTCTTCACTCAGAGGGTGGTGAATCTTTGGAATTCTCTACCCCAGAGGGCTGTGGAGGCTCAGTCTTTGAGTATATTCAAGGCAGAGATCGATAGATTTTTGGATATTAAGGGAATCAAGGGATATGGGGACAGTGCAGGAGAGTAGAGGTGAGGTCGAAGATCAGCCATGATCTTATTGAATGGCAGAGCAGGCTCGAGGGGCCGAATGGTATACTCCTGCTCTTAGTTCTTATGTACAGCAAAGTTTGGGCCAATATGTTCTGCTATAGCCATCCGGTCATATAAATACATTACTGGTTCAGGAAACCCACTCTGCTTCTTGCTGGGGACAGTGCCTCTGTGACTTGGCTCAAATGCCCAGCCTTCACATGCAAACTGAGACAGCGAGTGTCAGCAAGTTATTGGACTGTGGGAGGCATCACAGCCAAAGATCCTGTTGCTATCTGATAGACACACACATGCACCCTCCAGCAGCATTCATTTTCCCGGGGATTCTGACAGGTGGCCCTCCGCCATTAGAGGATCACTGCATTTCAAGCTGCCTAAAAGAAGCCACAGGTTATCTTCATTTCTGCACTGATGTCACAAAGACTCAGCAATCATTCCAGTTTTTACTGAAACAAAGACCTAAAGGCTTCACAAATAACCTCCTGATCACCAGGACCAGGCAGACTGCCGCCTGCCATCAATCATCAAGAGAACAGAAGCGTATTAAATCAGGCCAAGTCATTGCTTGTCCTCGCTACACTCAGAGAATACCGACACAGGGTGCTGATGTCCGTACCGTGTAATCTCACTGGTAGACTGCTCCTCTTCCTGCAGGTCTGCGGGACTGATGTCTCCATTATTAAGTGCTTCAAGTGCCGTCAGGTCGCTCAGGCACTGGGAATCCTCTTTGCCCTTGCTGAGGTTTGCGAGTGAGGTGACGACGTTAGCCAGCGTACCCAAGTCACCATGGCTTGTTTCAGCCTAAAACAAAGAGATAAAGTGGAACTAATCGCAGCGTTGATCGACAGACACAGAGGCACCAGTGATGTCTGGGTACCTCCAGCCACATCTCTGCACATGTCACACACTGTGGGCAGAATTTTACCAGCAATCCACAGCAGCACAGTGCAAAAATGGCACTTTATTATTTTGCTGCTGAAAGTAATAGATAATTGTATGGTACAGATTCGGGCCTTTCTCCGATCAGTGACATGAGTCACAACGCAACAACAACAACTTATATTTATATAGCGCCTTTAACACAGCAAAACATCCCAGGGTGCTCCACAGGAGTGTGATAAAACAAAACAAATAAATTTGACACCGAGCCACAGAAGAAGAAATTACGGCAAATGACCACAAGCTCGGTCAAAGAGGGAGGTTTTAAGGAGCGTCTTAAAGGAGGAGAGAGAGGTAGAGAGGCGGAGAGGTTTAGGGAGGGAGTTCCAGAGCTTGGGGCCCAGGCAGCTGAAGGCACGGCCGCCGATGGTTGAGCGATTATAATCAGGGGCAGAATTTGAGGAGTGCAGTCATCTCGGGGGGTTGTGAGGCTAGAGGAGATTACAGAGAGAGGGAGGGGAGAGGCCATGGAGGGATTTGTAAACAAGGACGAAACTTTTGAAATCGAGGCGTTGTTTAACTGGATGCCAATGTAGGTTAGCAAGCACAGTAGATGGGTGATCGTGACTTGGTGCGAGTTTTGGATCACCTCAAGTTTACATAGGGTAGAATATGGGAGGCCAGCCACATGTTGGAGTATTGGCAGCAGTAGAGAATAGTAGCTGGGGTTTATCTTTACAATCCAGAATGATCCTGGAATAGTGAGCAGTTTTAGCAGACAAGAGTAGGACCCGATAATGTGGTCCAGCCAGATCTGTTCATGTCTGCGTCCCTTGGACTTGAGGCTCCGAAGATCAGGTCTGTACCAGGGGGAACGGCCAGGGTGGGAGAGAGGAATGGTTTTAATAGGGACTAGGGCATTAAAGGTGGTGGTTGAGCAGATCGATGCAATCTGAGACTTGAGTTTGAATGGGATCTGACTCCCATTGCCCAAATCTACTTTGACAAGAGATTAACCTGGGGGTCAAACAATAATAATCCTTGTGACCTAAAGCAGATGGCCATGTCTTTTGCACTGATGACAGATAAATAAATTACTTGGTGAGACGAGGCTTGATATCAATTATAAGCTGCTTTCTTTCATAGCAAGTTATGATCAGATTCCTGGATTTCAAATAATACAATTTGTCTTCGCATAATCATACAAAATAATGAACATGCTACACCTCCCCACATCACTGGGGCGTCTTGCTTGAACTAATAACTCTTCTGCATTGTCCTTCAGCACAGTGCAGACTGTCCAGTCCCTGCAATCTCCTCAGCCTGACTCCCCTGACTATTGCACAGCCCAAGCACGCAATCCAGCAGCCTAACGTGACAATGACCACTGCTGAGTTCCAATCGACGGAGTTGTCACAGCAACAATGAATGCGAACAAACATTAGAATGTTTTCACTTTCTCCAACAACAACCTGTATTTATATAGCGTCTTTAACGTAGTAAAACGTCCCAGGGTGCTTCACAGGAGTGTTAAAAGACAAAAATTTGACACTGAGCCACATAAGAAATTAAGGCAGATGATCAAAAGCTTGGTCAAAGTAGGTTTTAAAGGAGGAAAGAGAGGTAGAGAGGCAGAGAGGTTTAGGGAGGGAGTTCCAGAGCTTGGGGCCCAGGCAACAGAAGGCACGGCCACCGATGTTTGAGTGATTATAATCAGGGATGCTCAAGAGGGCAGAATTTGAGGAACACAGAAAACTCAGGGAGGGGTTGTGAGGCTGGAGGAGATTACAGAGATAGGGAGGGGCGAGGCCATAGAGCGATTTGATAACAAGGAAGAGAATTTTGAAATCGAGGCGTTGCTTAACTGGGAGCCAAGGTAAGTCAGCAAGTACAGGGGTTAGGACACGGGCAGCCAAGTTTGCGTAGGGTAGAACGTGGGAGGTCAGCCAGGAGTGCGTTGGGATAGTCAAGTCTAGAGGTAACAAAGACATGGATGAGTCAGGGGCAGAGATGGGCGATGTTACGGCGGTGGAAATAGCGTATGAGCTCTTCTAAATCTTAATCTCGATCTTCCAGCCTGTCTGTTCGGTGAATTAAACCCCTTAAGCGCTATGTTTAGCTCAATGATAGGTGTAATATATATTAAACGTACTCTGTCTCTATGTGACAGAAATCCCTGTGCATGACAGGCGTCAATTCCTTGTAACTTACTCCTTTCATCTCCCAGTCCGATCAATGTCCCTTCCCATGCCGTGTGTGGCCATAGGTACTCCCTCACACTGGCGACACCCTTCCAGCTCCCTCCCAGTGCCAACTCAGCCCAACTCCAGGAGATGGACCGAACACACAGCCGCTGTGTGTGCAGATGGCTCCGATGGGGATCTGTGAGACAGCCCATCAGCTTTACTGGGGCATTAAACCCATCAAACCGATGCTCCTGGAAAGAAGAATACTGAAACTGCTCACAAGTCCAGCACAATAACCGCAATTTTCAGTTACTCATAAGTGGGTGGAAAAAGTACCATTTACAAGTAAATGCCAAGCTGTCTGTGGTTGGTCGAGTGTGTGCTGGTGAAGGAAGGCACATGGCCCATAACAAACTATTTCCCCTGTCTGGCCAAATGTGTTTTGGAGAGAAGATAACATTGCCCTGTTGATGAAAGATATAACAGGACATCCAACGAGGGAGAATTCTACTTTACATGTTATAGCCACGTGACACAGAAATCATTCACTACGGACAGATTCCTCGAACCGGGACCTCAATATACTGAGCAGACACATAACAATCCTCCCACCTTAGCATCTGCTGCCACTAAAACAGCTCCACTCTCTGTCCGTATTAATGGCTGCTGAATATTCACCAGTGCTCCTGATTCAAACAGACCAGTCTGCCTGCAAGAAAATGGAAAACAAGAACTGGTCACGTGTGAAAATCTATTGAGACTCATCGGGCTGGATTTTTGGATGGAGGATTCTTAGGCCGCTAATGGCGGTAAATTTTGGTGTGGATAATGTTTCTCGGCGGCAGCCGAAAACTGCAGTTGCTGGGCCGAGAGTGGAGTGGAGCACGGAGGGAGGTGTTCCACATCTCTCAGGGCACTAGGCCAGGTGAGCGACTGAATATCCCCAGCTAAAGAGCCGGGCTCACAGCACCCTGCGAGAGGTCTCCCTGCCCAAAAAACATTCCCCATAAACTACTCCCCCCAAATAAAAGTCAATTGCAAATAAAACCCAAAGAAATATCAATTTCACGTGCCTTTTTCAATCATTCCTTCCTTGAGCGCCCCGGGACAGCTCTGACCGCCCGCTTCCTCTGGCGGTCCCACTAGGGGGCGCTACAGGTACTGCTCCAGCAAATATCACATCGCTGTCGAAACTGGGGCGTTGCATACAACGCGATGCTCCCGGACGGAGAGAGGGGGAACGGGGGATGAGAGAGGGGGGGAGAGAGGGGACGGGGGGGGGACGGGGGGACGAGGGAGGGGACGAGGGGGGGGGTCGAGGGGACGGGGGGGGCGAGGGGACGGGTGAAGAGATGGGGATGGGGGGCGAGGGGACGGTGGGGGGGGTGAGGGGATGGGGGGGCGAGGGGAGCGAGGGGACGGGGAGGGGCGAGGCGAGGGGCGAGGGGACGGGGGGGGCGAGGGGACGGGGGGGGGCGAGGGGACGGGGGGGGCGAGGGCGAGGGGACGGAGGGGGGCGAGGGCGAGGGGACGGAGGGGGGCGAGGGGAACGGGTTGTGCGGAGGAGGGGAAGGGGGTGAGGAGGAGGGGAAGGGGGTGAGGAGGAGGGAAAGGGGGGTGAGGAGAAGGGGAAGGGGGGTGGAGGGGAGGGGAACGGGGGGAGGAGAGGGGAACGGGGCTGGAGGAGAGGGGAACGGGGCTGGAGGGGAGGGGAACGGGGCTGGAGGGGAGGGGAACGGGGGTGGAGAGGAGGGGAACGGGGGGGAGAGGAGGGGAACGGGGGGGAGAGGAGGGGAACGGGGGGGGGAGAAGGGAACGGGGGGGGGGGGGAGAAGGGAACGGGGGGGGGGAGAAGGGAACGGGGGGGGGAGAAGGGAACGGGGGGGGGAGAAGGGAACGGGGGGGGGAGAAGGGAACGGGGGGGGGAGAAGGGAACGGGGGGGGGAGAAAGGGAACGGGGGGGGGAGAAAGGGAACGGGGGGGGGGGAGAAGGGAACGGGGGGGGGGAGAAGGGAACGGGGGGGGGGGGGAGAAGGGAACGGGGGGGGGAGAAGGGAACGGGGGGGGGAGAAGGGAACGGGGGGGGGAGAAGGGAACGGGGGGGGGGGAGGGGAGAAAGGGAACGGGGGGGGGGAAGAAAGGGAACGGGGGGGGAGAAAGAGAACGGAGGGGGGATAAGGGAACGGAGGGGGGAGAAGGGAACAGGGGGGGGAGAAGGGAACGGGGGGGGGAGAAGGGAACGGGGGGGGGGGGGGGAGAAGGGAACAGGGGGGGGAGAAGGGAACGGGGGGGGGGGGAGAAGGGAACGGGGGGGGGAGAAGGGAACGGGGGGGGGGAGAAGGGAACGGGGGGGGATAAGGGAACGGAGGGGGGAGAAGGGAACAGGGGGGGGAGAAGGGAACGGGGGGGGGGGAAGGGAACGGGGGGGGGAGAAGGGAACGGGGGGGGAGAAAGGGAACGGGGGGGGGAGAAAGGGAACGGGGGGGGGAAGGGAACGGGGGGGGGAGAAAGGGAACGGGGGGGGAGAAAGGGAACGGGGGGGGGAAGGGAACGGGGGGGGAAGGGAACGGGGGGGGAGAAGGGAACTGGGGGGGGGAGAAGGGAACGGGGGGGGGAGAAAGGGAACGGGGGGGGGAGGAAGGGAACGGGGGGGGAAGGGAACGGGGGGGAGAAGGGAACGGGGGGGGGGAGAAGGGAACGGGGGGGGAAGAAAGGGAACGGGGGGGGGAGAAAGGGAACGGGGGGGGAAGGGAACGGGGGGGGGGAGAAAGGGAACGGGGGGGGAGAAGGGAACGGGGGGGGGGGAGAAGGGAACGGGGGGGGGGGGGAGAAGGGAACGGGGGGGGGGGGAGAAGGGAACGGGGGGGGGGGAGAAGGGAACGGGGGGGGGAGAAGGGAACGGGGGGGGGGGGGAGAAGGGAACGGGGGGGGGAAGGGAACGGGGGGGGGAGAAAGGGAACGGGGGGGGGAGAAGGGAACGGGGGGGGGGGAGAAGGGAACGGGGGGGGGAGAGAAAGGGAACGGGGGGGGAGAAGGGAACGGGGGGGGAGAAGGGAACGGGGGGGGGGGAGAAGGGAACGGGGGGGGGGGGAGAAGGGAACGGGGGGGGGAGAAGGGAACGGGGGGGGGGAGAAGGGAACGGGGGGGGGAGAAGGGAACGGGGGGGGGAGAAGGGAACGGGGGGGGGGGGAGAAGGGAACGGGGGGGGGGGGGAGAGGGAACGGGGGGGGGGGGGAGAAGGGAACGGGGGGGGAGAAGGGAACGGGGGGGGGAGAAGGGAACGGGGGGGGGAGAAGGGAACGGGGGGGGGAGAAGGGAACGGGGGGGGGAGAAGGGAACGGGGGGGGGAGAAGGGAACGGGGGGGGGGGGAGAAGGGAACGGGGGGGGGGGGAGAAGGGAACGGGGGGGGGGGGAGAAGGGAACGGGGGGGGAGAAAGGGAACGGGGGGGGGTAGAAAGGGAACGGGGGGGGGAAGGGAACGGGGGGGAGAAAGGGAACGGGGGGAGAAAGGGAAGGGAACGGAAGGGGGGGAAGGGAACGGAAGGGGGGAAGGGAACGGGGGGGGGGGAAGGGAACGGGGAGGGGGGAGAAGGGAACGGGGGGGGGGGGAGAAGGGAACGGGGGGGGAGAAAGGGAACGGGGGAGGGAGAAAGGGAACGGGGGGGGAGAAAGGGAACGGGGGGGGGAGAAAGGGAACGGGGGGGGGAGAAAGGGAACGGGGGGGAGAAAGGGAACGGGGGGGAGAAAGGGAACGGGGGGAAAGGGAACGGGGGGAAAGGGAACAGGGAACGGGGGGGAAGGGAACAGGGCGGGGGAGGGGAACAGGGCGGGGGAGGGGAACAGGGCGGGGGAGGGGAACAGGGCGGGGTAGGGGATCAGGGCGGGGTAGGGGATCAGGGGGGGAGGGGAACGGGGGGGGAGGGGGAACGTGGGGGGGAGGGGGAACGTGGGGGGGAGGGGGAACGTGGGGGGGAGGGGGAACAGGGGGGAGGGGGAACAGGGGGGAGGGGGAACAGGGGGGAGGGGGAACAGGGGGGGAGAGGGAAACGGGGGGGGAGGAGGGGAACAGGGGGGGGAGGGGAACGGGGGGGGAGGGGAACGGGGGGGAGGGGAACGGGGGGGGAGGGGAACGGGGGGGGAGGGGAACGGGGGGGGAGGGGAACGGGGGGGGAGGGGAACGGGGAGGGGAACGGGGGGGGGAGGGGAACGGGGGGGGAGGGGAAAGAGGAGAAAGAGGAAGTGGAGAGGGGTTGGAGAGAGGGGAGAAAGAGAGGAGAGGAGAGAGGGGAGAAAGAGGAGAGAGGAGAGGGAGGGGATCCAGGACGGGGAGTGGGAAGGGAGGGAGGGGACCCAGGAGGGAGGGAGATGGGAGGGAGGGAGGGAGAGATGGGAGGGAGGGAGAGATGGGAGGGGTGGGAGTTGGGAGGGGTGGGAGTTGGGAAGGGTGAGTTGGGAGGGGTGAGTTGGGAGGGGGGAGTTGGGAGGGGTGAGTTGGGAGGGGTGAGTTGGGAGGGGGGAGTTGGGAGGGGGGAGTTGGGAGGGGGGAGTTGGGAGGGGGGAGTTGGGAGGGGGGAGTTGGGAGGGGAGAGTTGGGAGGGGGGAGTTGGGAGGGGGGAGTTGGGAGGGGGGAGTTGGGAGTTGGGAGGGGGGAGTTGGGAGGGGGAGTTGGGAGGGGTGAGTTGGGAGGGGTGAGTTGGGAGGGGTGAGTTGGGAGGGGTGAGTTGGGAGGGGTGAGTTGGGAGGGGTGAGTTGGGAGGGGGAAGGGGACCGGGAGGGAAGAGGGGACTGGCAGGGAGGAGGGGGGAGGGAGGAGGAGACCGGGGGGGGGGAGGGAGGAGGAGACCGGGGGGGGGAGGGAGGAGGAGACCGGGGGGGGAAGGAGGGAGGGAGGAGGAGACCGGGGGGGGGAGGGAGGGAGGGAGGAGGAGACCGGGGGGGGGAGGGAGGAGGAGACGGGGGGGGGGAGGGAGGGAGGGAGGGAGGAGGGGACCGGGGGGGGGGAGGAGGGGACCGGGGGGGGGAGGAGGGGACTGGGGGGGGGGGGGAGGGAGGGAGGAGGGGACCGGGGGGGGGGGGGGAGGGAGGAGGGGACCGGGGAGGGGAGGGAGGAGGGGACCGGGGAGGGGAGAGGAGGGGACGGGGGGGTGGGACCGTTGGGGGGGGGGGGGGGGGGGAACACCGGACCGTCAGGTGTGACCTCCATCAACAACAGGAACCTGTATTAATGTAGTGAAACGTCCCAAGGTACATCACGGAGTATTATGCGATAAAAAGTTGACACCGAGCTGCATAAGTAAAAATTAGCGCAGGTGACAAGGAGTGTCTTGAGAGAGGAAATAGAGCTGGAGAGGCGGAGAGGCTTAGGGAGGGAGTTCCAGAGCTTGTGGCCCAGGCAACAGAAGGCACGGCCCGACCGATGGTGAAGTGATTATAATCAGGGATGGTCAAGAGGGCAGAATGAGAGGAGTGCAGACATCTCGGGGTGTTGTGGGCCTGGAGGAGATTACAGAGATAGGGAGGGGCGAGGCCACGGAGGGATTTGAAAACCAGGATGAGAATTTTGAAATCGAAGTGTTGTTTAACCGGAGCCAATGTAGGTCAGTGAGCACAGGGGTGATGGATGAGCGGGACTTGGTGCGAGTTAGGTCACGGGCTGCCGAGTTTTGGATCACCTCCAGTTTATGTCGGGTAGAATGTGGGAGTACGTTGCAGTCATCAAGTCTGGAGGTAACAAAGGCATCCCCCTGCAAAACAAATACACCGCTTTGAGTGCTGTTGAGGGGGATGACTCATCAGGGTGGGCAGCAGCAGCCAAGTTCATGGCACCGTGGCTGGCTTTGCTGCACAGGAGGACAGGAAAAAGAGTGGGAGAGCGATAGTGATAGGGGATTCAATTGTGAGGGGAATAGATAGGCGTTTCTGCGGCCGCAACCGAGACTCCAGGATGGTATGTTGCCTCCCTGGTGCAAGGGTCAAGGATGTCTCGGAGCGGACAGAACATTCTAAAAAGGGAGGGAGAACAGCCAGTTGTCGTGGTGCACATTGGTACCAACGACATAGGTTTAAAAAAAGGGATGAGGTCCTACGAAACGAATTTAAGGAGCTAGGAGCTAAATTAAAAAGTAGGACCTCAAAAGTAGTAATCTTGGGATTGCTACCAGTGCCACGTGCTAGTCAGAGTAGGAATCATGGATAGCGCAGATGAATACGTGGCTTGAGCAGTGGTGCAGCAGGGAGATATTCAAATTCCTGGGGCATTGGAACCGGTTCTGGGGGAGGTGGGACCAGTACAAACCGGACGGTCTGCACCTGGGCAGGACCGGAACCAATGTTCTAGGGGACTGTTTGCTTGTGCTGTTGGGGAGGGGGATGGGAACCAATGCAGGGAGGCAGAGGGAAACAAAAAGGGAGACAAAAGCAAAAGACAGAAAGGAGATGAGGAAAAGTGGAGGGCAGAGAAACCCAAGAAAAAGAACAAAAAGGGCCACTTTACAGCAAAATTCTAAAAGGACAAAGGGTGTTAAAAAAACAAGCCTGAAGGCTTTGTGTCTTAATGCAAGGAGTATCCGTAATAAGGTGGATGAATTAACTGTGCAAATAGATGTTAACAAATATGATGTGATTGGGATTACAGAGACGTGGCTCCAAGATGATCAGGGCTGGGAACTCAACATCCAGGGGTATTCAACATTCAGGAAGGATAGAATAAAAGGAAAAGGAGGTGGGGTAGCATTGTTGGTTAAAGAGGAGATTAATGCAATAGTTAGGAAGGACATAAGCTTGGATGATGTGGAATCTATATGGGTAGAGCTGCAGAACACCAAAGGGCAAAAAACGTTGGTGGGAGTTATGTACAGACCTCCAAAGAGTAGTAGTGATGTTGGGGAGGGCATCAAACAGGAAATTAGGGGTGCATGCAATAAAGGTGCAGCAGTTATAATGGGTGACTTTAATATGCACATAGATTGGGCTAGCCAAACTGGAAGCAATACGGTGGAGGAGGATTTCCTGGAGTGCATAAGGGATGGTTTTCTAGACCAATATGTCGAGGAACCAACTAGGGGGGAGGCCATCTTAGACTGGGTGTTGTGTAATGAGAGAGGATTAATTAGCAATCTCGTTGTGCGAGGCCCCTTGTGGAAGAGTGACCACAATATGGTGGAATTCTGCATTAGGATAGAGAATACAACAGTTAATTCAGAGACCATGGTCCAGAACTTAAAGAAGGGTAACTTTGAATTATGAGGCGTGAATTGGCTAGGATAGATTGGCGAATGATACTTAAGGGGTTGACTGTGGATGGGCAATGGCAGACATTTAGAGACCGCATTGATGAACTACAACAATTGTACATTCCTGTCTGGCATAAAAATAAAAAAGGGAAGGTGGCTCAACCATGGCTATCAAGGGAAATTAGGGATAGTATTAAAGCCAAGGAAGTGGCATACAAATTGGCCAGAAATAGCAGCGAACCTGGGGACTGGGAGAAATTTAGAACTCAGCAGAGGAGGACAAAGGGTTTGATTAGGGCAGGGAAAATGGAGTACGAGAAGAAGCTTGCAGGGAACATTAAGACGGATTGCAAAAGTTTCTATAGATATGTAAAGAGAAAAAGGTTAGTAAAGACAAACGTAGGTGCCCTGCAGTCAGAATCAGGGGAAGTCATAACGGGGAACAAAGAAATGGCGGACCAATTGAACAAGTACTTTGGTTCGGTATTCACTAAGGTGGACACAAACAACCTTCCGGTTATAAAAGGGGTCAGAGGGTCGAGTAAGGAGGAGGAACTGAGGGAAATCCTTATTAGTCGGGAAATTGTGTTGGGGAAATTGATGGGATTGAAGGCCGATAAATCCCTAGGGCTTGATGGACTGCATTCCAGAGTACTTAAGGAGGTGGCCTTGGAAATAGCGGATGCATTGACAGTCATTTTCCAACATTCCATTGACTCTGGATCAGTTCCTATGGAGTGGAGGGTAGCCAATGTAACCCCATTTTTTAAAAAAGGAGGGAGAGAGAAAACAGGGAATTATAGACCGGTCAGCCTGACACCAGTAGTGGGTAAAATGATGGAATCAATTATTAAGGATGTCATAGCAGCGCATTTGGAAAGAGGTGACATGATAGGTCCAAGTCAGCATGGATTTGTGAAAGGGAAATCATGCTTGACAAATCTTCTGGAATTTTTTGAGGATGTTTCCAGTAGAGTGGACAAAGGAGAACCAGTTGATGTGGTATATTTGGACTTTCAGAAGGCTTTCGACAAGGTCCCACACAAGAGATTAATGTGCAAAGTTAAAGCTCATGGGATTGGGGGTAGTGTGCTGACGTGGATTGAGAACTGGTTGGCAGACAGGAAGCAAAGAGTAGGAGTAAATGGGTACTTTTCAGAATGGCAGGCGGTGACTAGTGGGGTACCGCAAGGTTCTGTGCTGGGGCCCCAGCTGTTTACACTGTACATTAATGATTTAGATGAGGGGATTAAATGTAGTATCTCCAAATTTGCGGATGACACTAAGTTGGGTGGCAGTGTGAGCTGCGAGGAGGATGCTATGAGGCTGCAGAGTGACTTGGATAGGTTAGGTGAGTGGGCAAATGCATGGCAGATGAAGTATAATGTGGATAAATGTGAGGTTATCCACTTTGGTGGTAAAAACAGAGAGACAGACTATTATCTGAATGGTGACAGATTAGGAAAAGGGGAGGTGCAACGAGACCTGGGTGTCATGGTACATCAGTCATTGAAGGTTGGCATGCAGGTACAGCAGGCGGTTAAGAAAGCAAATGGCATGTTGGCCTTCATAGCGAGGGGATTTGAGTACAGGGGCAGGGAGGTGTTGCTACAGTTGTACAGGGCCTTGGTGAGGCCACACCTGGAGTATTGTGTACAGTTTTGGTCTCCTAACTTGAGGAAGGACATTCTTGCTATTGAGGGAGTGCAGCGAAGGTTCACCAGACTGATTCCCGGGATGGTGGGACTGATCTATCAAGAAAGACTGGATCAACTGGGCTTGTATTCACTGGAGTTCAGAAGAATGAGAGGGGATCTCAAAGAAGCATTTAAAATTCTGACGGGTTTAGACAGGTTAGATGCAGGAAGAATGTTCCCAATGTTGGGGAAGTCCAGAACCAGGGGTCACAGTCTAAGGATAAGGGGAAAGCCATTTAGGACCAAGATGAGGAGAAACTTCTTCACCCAGAGAGTGGTGAACCTGTGGAATTCTCTACCACAGAAAGTTGTTGAGGCCAATTCACTAAATATATTCAATAGGGAGTTAAATGAAGTCCTTTCTACTCGGGGGATCAAGGGGTATAGCGAGAAAGCAGGAATGGGGTACTGAAGTTGCATGTTCAGCCATGAACTCATTTAATGGCGGTGCAGGCGAGAAGGGCCGAATGGCCTACTCCTGCACCTATTTTCTATGTTTCTATGGTGAGGGTTTCAGCAGATGAGCTGAGGCAAGGGGTGGAGACGGGCGATTTAATGTCGTGGAAATATGCGGTTTAGTTATGCTGTGTATATGTGGTCGATAGCTCATTTCAGGGTCAAATATGACACCAAGGTTGCTATCAGGCTGGTTCAGCCTGAGACAGAAGTTGGGGAGAGGGATGGTGTCAGTTGCCAACATAGAAACATATGGCCACGCTGGCCGACAAAGAGCTGCACGGCCCTCGGTCAGCAGCCCTGAATGTTACATATAAACCTATGAACAATGAACAATGGAGGACAGGTAAAGAGCACCCAGCCCAACCAGTCCGCCCCACACAACTGTGACACCCCTTCACTGAAATATTCTCTACTCCACCCCAACCGGAGCTATGTGATCTCCTGGGATGGCGAAAGGAACGCAGTTTGTGGCGGTGATCAAAGACAATGGCTTCGGTCTTTGCAATATTCAATCGAAGAAAATTTCTGCTCATCCAGAACTGGATGTCGGACAAGCAGTCTGACAATTTAGAGACTGTGGGAGGGTCGAGAGAAGTGGTGGTGAGGTAGAGCTGGGTGTCACCAGCGTACATGTGGAAACTGACGCTGTGTTTTGGAATGATGTCACCGAGGGGCAACATGTCGATGAGAAATAGGAGGGGGCCAAGGACAGATCCTCGGGGGACACCAGAGGTAACGATGCGGGAGCGGGAAGAGAAGCCATTGCAGGTGATTTTTATCGTCCCTCTCGCCACCTCACTCCCTCCCCTTCCCCCCCCCTCGCTCTCCCCCTCCCTCCCCCTTACCACCTGGAGCTCCCCCCTCCCCCTTGAACTCCACCCTCACCTTTTCCCTCCCCCACTCATTCGCTCCCCACTCACTCGCTCCCCCCTCTCACCCGCACTCACTCTCCCCATCACTCGTGCTCCCCCTCACTTGCTCTCCAATGCCCGTGCTCCCCCTCACTCGCTCTCCAATGCCCGTGCTCCCCCTCACTCGCTCTCCAATGCCCCCCCTCCACTCACTCACTCTCCCCCCTCCCCTCACTCACTCTCCCCC